>NC_054549.1:10009772-10097251 GCF_017654505.1 Polyodon spathula | reverse complement strand
CCAGCGAGCGGGCCAGGGGCACTGTAGGGGTGCAGCGATACACTGATTTCACAGGACCCCCAGCGAGCGGGCCAGGGGCACTGTAGGGGTGCAGCGATACACTGATTTCACAGGACCCCCAGTGAGCGGGCCAGGGGCACTGTAGGGGTGCAGCGATACACTGATTTCACAGGACCCCCAGCGAGCGGGCCAGGGGCACTGTAGGGGTGCAGCGATACACTGATTTCACAGGACCCCCAGCGAGCAGGCCAGGGGCACTGTAGGGGTGCAGCGATACACTGATTTCACAGGACCCCCAGCGAGCGGGCCAGGGGCACTGTAGGGGTGCAGCGATACACTGATTTCACAGGACCCCCAGCGAGCGGGCCAGGGGCACTGTAGGGGTGCAGCAATACACTGATCTCACAGGACCCCCAGCGAGCGGGCCAGGGGCACTGTAGGGGTGCAGCAATACACTGATCTCACAGGACCCCCAGCGAGCGGGCCAGGGGCACTGTAGGGGTGCAGGGATACACTGATCTCACAGGACCCCCAGCGAGCAGGCCAGGGGCACTGTAGGGGTGCAGCGATACACTGATGTCACAGGACCCCCAGCGAGCTCTTCCACCCTCTGAATGAGGGATGTGCCGCATCGTAGCTGTCATGCAGTGTCATCATGAACACTCCCGCTGGCGGGGATCGCGCGTCTGCTTCAACGCACGGGAAACAGAGTGCAGGATCCTTCTTCAGAAGTCAAGGAGTGCTGCAGACTTCTTAAAGGAGCCAATGTAGGTCAGTGACGTAGAAACATCCAGACTGGAAATCGTGGTCTTATTACTAATTCACAACCCAGACGAGAGGCATGGCTAACACATGCTGCTTCTTGGAGTCTTTCTAATCCCCTTTCTCCCCCAGATCTCATTCCCCTCACAGCGCTGTGCAGAAACTCCACCAGTAATTACCTTCAAGAAGTCGGAAGTTGTTCAGGTATTAATTAAAAAGAATTAAACGTGTTCACTACTCAACACAAAACAAATCTTTGAGTCAACGGAGATATGCAGCACAGAATGTGTTACTACTGTTTGCTGTTGATTCGTGACACCTCATACAGCTCTGGCCAAAAGTTTTGCATCATGTAATCAAAGAAATTACTAAATGATAATTGAAAATGTCTCCCGGAAGCCATAATGCCAGCACTGTGTTTCAGGATAGATTTTGCAATGTCACATTTTTCCATTGTTGTCAGTCTTTCATCAAGTCTGCGTAATGCGATATGTTAACGTGACATTATTCGGCAGGTTTCACTCGACTTTCTGAAGCACAACGACTTCACTCTACAGGGTGATGCAATGAAGACTGGCTGGGGGAACACAAGGTGACTCTGGGGGACTGCCAGCCCGCCAGCCCGCTTGTCATTAGAAAGGGGAGCCCCCGCACTGAGAGGACAGGCTGCCGATCTTGTGCGGGTCAGCTGGCCTCTTCTTACGGCCCGCGTGGAGAGACATGGACACCAGCAAGGACCTGACCTTCCTACAAGGGCTCAGAGGCAGCTCAGAGAGGCATTACACGCTGCCTGCAGCTTACAAGAAAATGCACTAGCCTGCAGACAGCACAGCTACAGAGATATCAAGTTAACGGAGCTCCGACCGCTAATGCACAGACTTCCACAACGTGCATCTCATCACGGCCTCTATTTTAGCTTGTATTTACTGAGATGTACTGCACAGAATCTAAACGACACTCAGGGTTGGTGTGACCTTTCAGAGTCCTGCTGCGGCTCTGTCCCTAACCTCCAAAATGACACAGGCCAGCGCGAAGGTTGTGTTTTCAGAAATGCCAGCGCGTCAACACGGATATAATGGGCCAGCTCAGGCTTTGCCACTGCGTGTGTGGCTTGAATGCTGCCTCCCCTCTATATAGGGAGAGGGGACAGTGGTATGAGTATTTAAAAAAAAGTCAACACACAAAAAGCTACGAGCAACAAGCGTGTGCCACGTAGAACAATCACCTAGGGACACAGTCTGCATATCTGCTAACCGAATATTTCATTATCGGCCAGTCTTAATTCTTGCATCGGGGTAATTGGTATAGCACGGTAAAAGCGTGCTGAAGTACACGGGGCAAGCGTGAGACTTGAGATAGGAGTATGACGATAAACATGACTGTGGAACATAACCCAGCTGCAAGAAATTGAAACCCAATACTCCCCACACTCAAAGACTCCAGATCTGCTTAGCAAATCAGATTGTCGAACTAAACTGCCTTCCAAAGAAACGCTTTCAATTTTTTAAAAATTCGGAAATCCGACCTGTTTTTTTTTTTTTTTCCCCCCAGACGAAGCGAGACTTCTGCGACGCAGATCGTCTGCGTATTTCCCAGCGGCTCTGGGGCTAGCTAGCCCTCTCTCCCAGACAGTGTGAAGTTACCCCAGGGCTCAGTGGAGCATCTCCTGGTGTGGGGATCCTGAGAACAATCCTCTACCGTAACTGTCAAAGTGGTCTTGAGAAGATGAAAGTGTTTCCTAATCCGAGCTTTATTTCCCCAGCTCAGTTTGACGTCAAGCAGGTTTTGCTCTTCCACTAACTCGTTCTGACACAGCCACCGATCCCTCTAGTTTTTCCTTGAATTAAGTGACGAGGCTGGCATTTGAGAAAGCTTTTTGCTCTGGTAAATATACATGCTTATTTCAATGCCATGTTTGCAACGCTGGTGTCTATGCAAACAACAAATCAATACAATTTAAATTCAGTGCATGTTCCACGCAAGGCACCGAACAAGCTAGGAAAACCTTCTATGAATCAATTGATTTTATTGACTGAAGTGACAGCGTTGTATAAAAACTACTCACTCCACCACATCAACATGTTTTATTTATTGATTTTTTAATTTAGTAGTTGCACTTATATTTTGCATTTTCTCCCAATTTAGAATATTCAGTTATTATTCAGGCTCACCTCATCCCTACCATGCTGTCCTCCGAAGCGTGTGCTGTCAGCTGACCGCTTCTTATCAAGCTGCACACTCACCGTGCAGCTTACAGGCAAGCCTGCAGAAGCCTGGCCAGACCACAGGGGCGCTGGTGCACGCCCAACCTACCCCCCCTCGGCAGAGCTTGGCCAATTGTGCGCAGTGCCCTGGGAACTCCTGTCCACGTCAGCAGTGGAATAGCCTAGACTCGAACCGGTGACCTCCAGGCTATAGGGCGCATCCTGCGCTCCACGCGGAGTTCCTTTACTGGATGCACCACTCGGGAGCTCCCCATCAAAATTTTTCTGACATCTGACTACTCTGCATTAATTAACCAGAACACCTCCCTCTCCACTCCCACTGTCCGCCCCGCTTTCTACCTTTTTGAAAGCAAAACTAACATAAATAAACAATTTTGCATAGCACACAGTGCCACCTGGTGGCGGGGTACCATATGACAATCCAATATTAAACCTTTGATGGCAGTTTGCAATGCCGCTATTTTGTCTCAACAGGTCGTCGTTAAACATCATTGATCTGATTGGACTGATGCAGGCTTTTATTATTAAAAAAAAAACAATGAATTTTTTCGAGCATGAAAACCCCGTGCTCACTCCAGCACTACGAGGCAGCATGTACTGCTGTGCGCTATAGAAAGCACAGTGTTTCATGGCGGTAGTATTTTAATTGTAGGTTTTGGTTCAGCTCAGCAATACATCATTTTTTTTTCCAAACTAGGCACTGGAGATGAAAAGCAAGCCTGGTAATACAGCACAGCCCGTCACAGCAGCATTGCAAGAGGCAGGACTGCTTTCCCTCCAAGGTCGCACGTGGCGGCTGTCAATACATCGCTGTCACTCACTGAGCGCGTCACTCTGTTTCAGGCTCGGGATTGCTTAGTTTCTGTATGCATGCGGCCATCCTGCACCCACACACTCAGACAGTATATTGAGGTGCTTTGATTAACCCACTAACGCCAATACAGACAGAAGGAATCACACAAAGTAAGCGCACTGTCCAGTTCGGTGTGTACACGTCATGTCTACATTGTGCTACGTTGCAATTAAAGCATCATTACAGCCCTTTAAGAAACGTTACTTTGGAACGCAGTTTGAAATGGATTTTATTTTATTTTATTTTTTATTTTTTTTTATTTATTTATCCCCCCCCCCCCCCACCCGTAAGATCCCTGCCCGTGGTGTTTATTACGAAACACATCATAACTAATAATAATAATAATAATAATAATAAATAATAATAATATCCCACACGCATCTCTAAGAAAAATCCGCAGCAGCGCTAAACTTGAATGTCATTCTTGCTGCCTACAGATTTATGACACAAATAATGATCCGACTCGTGACTGTACAACAGGCAATTTCTTTCATCTGAATTCACCCTCCTGCTTTCAGAAAACACTGATGTGGCCAACTTCAAAAAACAGAAAAGCACAGCAGCATCTCCACCCCCCCCCCCCCTCCCTCCTTTCCGCGCAATCACGAACCCACAATGCAGACCGACAGCCTGGCTTTGCTTTCTCGTCTTGAAAAACGGCAGTCGGTTTGCACCATCAAATGCTACCGCCTAGTCGTGTATTTACAAAGACGTCTGATGTAATTGGGAAACTCTGCGCGCTGCTGCGAGTCCCGGGCTGCTTGCTGTCCTAATGGAAATGCACCCCAAAGCATTCAGCTTTCTAGCGATATGATAACAGTATATCTGTTCGCTTTTCTAATTCTATACAAATGCACAAGCAAGCGGTTTTTTTTTTTTTCTTCTCCCGCAGGCAATTGGGATGTTGTGATAGCAGTAACAAAACGCCAGCTCCCTCTCTCTCTCTCTCTCTCTCTCTCTCTCTCTCTCTCTCTCACTCTCTCTCTCACACCCCCTCCTCTCTCCTCCCACCATCCCCTTCTCTTACCTGGCACATCGTCCCCAAAATCCATCTCGTCTTGCCCTTCGTCTTCGTTACTCACTGACCCCGGCATCCTCACCGCATGTGATATACCATTCGCTATTATATCTCTGAAGTATTGCAACTTATCCCCGGGAATGCCAGCCTCGCCGGGTTTTCAAACTGCATGCACACAACTGTGTTGGCAAGAAAGAGGGTGAGGTTTTTTAAGAAAGATGGCTTTTTTTTTTTTTTTTTTTTTTAAGAAGCGTAAAAAAAAAAATCGCTCTCTCTCTCTCTCTCTCTCTCTCTCTCTCTCTCTCTCTCTCTCTCCAAATCCTCCAGTCTGAAAATAAAAAAAGACAAAAATGGAACACACATGCCCGGATTGTGACGTGTGGTCTGTTGCCATGGCAATCCCATCCCATCATTTTTGGAGACGACTAGTTAGTAGCGGTGCGGTCTGGTTACCAGTTTTTCGTCTGCACGGTGTTTTTTTAAAATGACTGCAGTCGAGCCTGTGAGATTTTCAAGCCATACCGGTATATAGAGAAACTTTCCACACACACAGCACCAGTCACTTCAAATTATTCATCATTAGACCCGGCTACCCCCTCCCTGTGACTGCCAACATACAAACTGCACAACACGAACCACCCGTGTACACGGGTTATTAAGCATAACAATACCCGAATATTGAATAGGCATGCTTTGTGCATCTGCATGAGCATGACATTCGAGTGTGTGTGTGTGTGTGTGTCTATATATATATATATATATAATTATATATAATATATATATATATATATATATAATATTTTGTGTATGGTATTGTTTTTTCTTCTGTAAGGCATGCACATACATTCTGGTCGCATTTCAATGATCTGCGTTTGATGCAGGAAACAAACACAATAGAAAAAGCCGTCTAACCCCTCTATTAGTGTACTCGCTATTTCTCAGTGTCAAGGTGTTGATAAGTGACGCAATTAAGGATTGCTGTTTATAGCAGAATGTATTGCGCTATACCTAATACCTAATGATTATATATATACACACACACACGAGCTGGGCGAGGAATTAATTAACCCTTTAGACTCACAGGAGCCCTAAAACGTATCCATAAATCAACAAATTATGTTAATTTAAATATCCGCTGTTCGTTATATATATATTTCCCTTTCTAATGCATTTTCCAAACTTCTTGACGCTTTCAGTAAAGCTGGGCAGTACAGCCAGTGTTAATTGCACCCTGATGAATATTCCAGCATCTGCAGGTGAGCTGCAGAGCAGATAAGAGCCAGGGACATTATCCGGCTTCGTACTGGGCAGTGGATATATACAACCCCCGCCTGGGTTTACAGGCAATAGACTAATACAGGAGTGATAAGAACAGATCACTGCACAACTATACAGAACATTTAGAAAGGAGCAATTGATAACCAGCAGCATACACCAGTGCTGGAATCTGCCTCAGGGCAGCTACACCAGTCACACACAGCTGCAATTTTAAAACACTTACACTGGTGAAGAATACTGAGAGATGAAAGGTTCCACTGCACCTCTAAGTGGAGCAGTAACCACTGTGCCTCAAATAAGGGATTGAACCTCATTAGCTAGGACGGCTTTAACGTCTGGTATCATCACCCCTTCCTGGACCCGAGGTAACATTGCCAAGTTCAAGGGCAGTGCTAGCCTGGGTCTGCAATCACATGGACTTCCCCCTGTGAAAACAGATCTACTATTGGCCCCCTCACACATTAACACAAATTATGGTAGATGGCGTATTTTTTAGATTTAGCAATGCCACCCCCAAAAGAGAAATTACATTAATTGCCAGATTATGGAATTGAGGCAGTTGGCAAAGTGTAGATTACATTTTTTTTTAAAGCAATTTTATAATGGGACTCTTTTTGTTGCCAAAATCTAATTACTTTTAAAAGGATAGAATCTCAAACACATGAACATGTCACAAAAATATCCCAGCTTGAATTCTAACAGCTGTCATGAGTACTAAAGGCCACCCATCCCGGTGAGATGCACCTTCTAATTGAATTGAGGAAGATGCATGGTGGCACCACAGCCAATATAAAGCATAGCATTCATTTTTATTTTTTGCAAGTCTCAACTCTTGATCCTCCCCGAATCCAACACCTAGACAGCTTGCTCCTTTGCACGCAAGTATTCCTGCAATCGCAGTCTCACCCCGGTTTGCACACAACTGCAGCCCTCATCTGTGAAGTGTGATGCTGCTATCACAGCTTGGTGTAATGTGACTCCCCAAGGGAAAGCAGGCACTTTTAAAATTCATACCCACTTAAAACAGGAGATGGAATTTCAAAATCACTGGGCTGGGTCTTTGAACGAGCAACTCAAATATTTTATGCATTAGCCACTCAGAACCATGATGTGTTTTAAAACTTGCACACACAGACGGAAGTGAAGAATTGTATTTGCACGATGCATTGTGCGAATTGCTTCCACTTCTTCGCAAGTCACTCTTAAACTTACCTGAACCCGTTTCAGACTTGGGCTGGTGGACTAACCTCACGCCTTTCAGCCTTCTGTGCACAGGGCTATAAAATCAACCCCGATTACAGTCCGGTTAGTTTACATTGTGCAGGTAGACAGAGAATTGGAACCGAAGCATCTTCCACCGAAAAAACTGGCACACCCCTGCGCTAGTCACACGAGACCAATAGGCATGCTTCTAGTTTTATCAGGTGAAAATGAACACACTGAATCACTGCTACAGCTCAGGACGCGAAGGAGAAACTGTAAGGGGGCACTTCACCTTGAACTTTATGTATGACTTTGGTACCGCAAGCAAAGGGCACAAATTAACAACCACCACAATAAGAGACAGCGAGCCTCAGCTTAAAAGGCAGGCAGGCAGGGAGGGGAAATAATACAATTAGGAGTAATTGTTTGAAACAAACAAAAAAAAAAAAACTGGCACTGGTTACAGCCGCTAGGAAAATGAGAAGTTCGCATTTGCAATCTGAAACGACTCGGATGCTGAGAATCACCATGCTGGTTTGCTCTGGACGCAAACGGCTGATGGAGATGAAACATCCTACCGGTTTGAATTGAAACAAGAACTGACTCAAAGGTACGGTAAACTTCCCTACAGAAACACTCTGCACAGCTGCTCAGTTTAGATTATCTGTCTAGCTATAGATCTCTACAGCAGCACAGCACAACGCACGCTTTCCTTAATAAATAAAGTGAACAGAAGCAAGCGTTTCTTTTTTTTTTTTTTTTTTTTTTTTTGTTTGGCTTTTTATTAAAAGCGAATGTACAAAATCCTCCCAGATCAGTATCGCGGAATTAATCCTCGTCCTCGTCCTCCTCCTCGTCCTGGTTGATCTGGAAGTAGCGCAATTCGTAGCTCTCCTTGCTGTTCGCGACCACCCGCAGCCAGTCACGCAGGTTGTTCTTTTTCAGGTATTTCTTGGTCAGGTATTTGAGGTACCTGAACGGGAGAGGGGGATAAAAACAAAAACCAGCAGAGGACAGGTTCAGTCTTCACATGGGAGCACTGGTATGGTTTCCATAACGGCCAAGTCAGACTAAAATGCTGTCAGCCCAGACCCAAGATATAAAGCAAGGTTCACCCCCCACTCTAATCACAGCACTCCAGTTAAGTAAAGGTCAGCCCACAGCGACCAGTTTTAAACTGTATTAAATATTACAGTTCGTCCAGCCCCCACTTTAACAGCTGATTGCTGTAGGAGGCGTCCAGACTAATTATTCCTGTGTACAACACCCCCCCCCCCCCCCCCCCAGCCCAGATGGACAGGAAATTAAACGCAGTAAGCACGAGGCGTACTGAATGCTTGAATATGTAGATTCAACACAGTAAAATTATGCAGGACGTGCTCAAGCAGATTCAAATGGCATTAATATTGCACAGTGCTCAAAACAATTTAGTATCAAGTGTTTCCAGTAACATCGACTAGACCAGTCAATTCCAAAACGACATGGAGAAAACATTTCAGAAATATGCCACTGAACTCTGAGTTACGCTGGGAGTTTGGAACTCACAGGAATTGCGTGTGTATTTTAATTTTTTATATTAAGGTTTTCAAGTAGGCTGTAAGTGATCCTTTACAGATACACTGAAATAAGACACCAGCATTGCTGAATTCAAGGCTTCATAACAACACTTCTCAAGAGAGGCATTCAATTCATTAAAGGACTGTTGAATTTCTCTGAACTGTTATCAATCCTTTTAGGGTGAAGTAACCACAGCAATGAACTGAATTTTTTTTTTTTTTTAAGTTAGTTATTGTACATTTCAGCCCAAGCAGATAGAAACCTAATAATATATAAATACAGGTCCATGACCACCCTAATGACGTGGGCAGTGATTGATCAAATCTGTAACGAGCGATCTAAAGCAGAACTGCTAGTGAACAGAACCCAGCACTGTGGAATCTCCCGAGAAGAACACACCGCTCTACAGTGTGTTAATATCCTCACAACCAGCACGGTGCTCATTGAATACAATGGTGATGAAGACACTGAACCCAGCAGCACTGAGAACACCACTAACGTTTCTGCTGTAAAAGCACCCCCCCTCTCCCCAAACACACTTAGCTGCGGAGCTAATGATCACCCTATTTTAATAAATGTATCAAAGAGGAACCCGTCTTAAAACCGCTGGGCATTTACCATCTGGAAGACACCATTATTAGGTGGAACGAAACTTGCACCCACACGCACCACAGACCCATCTTCTGCCTAGGTATTTCTATACCAGACAGAACTTGGCTGAACTAGCATCCATTCACCAAGGCATCACTATGCCATTACTTTCTGAACATGCACAGGTAACAAGCGCAGGTGTGTCTTATTAAACTGATGGTAAAAGCAGGACTGGATCAGACTGCTACACGGTTTCACTCACCTCTTGGAGAAAGGGACCTCTGAGGACACTGTGATTTTGCTCTTGCTCCTCTCGATGGTCACCACTCCCCCGCCCAGGTTCCCAGCTTTCCCGTTTACCTTGATCCTCTCCTGCAGGAACTGCTCCTGTGAAAGCACAGCACCGGACAGGTCAGCACAGCACTGGCACCAACACAGCATCAACATACAGGAGAGCCCCCTCTGCATAGGAGCTTTTACTACAAGCTTGACTAGCCAATGTGTACAGGCAACAAGTGCGTCTTATTAAACTCGTAGTAAAGCCCGGAATGGATCAAACTGATGCAACGGGAATCTTATTTCCATCCCTGAATACTGTCAGTAAATGTTTTAATACAGTTAATCCAGATCCCAGTTCTCAAACCCAGTGACGTTTCTTATTTCCTAGTTTGAAATGCAACTCTACAGGTAGGATTATGACAAAGTAAACAGCAGCCAGCACTTCAAAATCGGCACGCAGTCCACTACCATCGGCTGAGCGTGGAGCTTCTGGATGAAATGCTCGCTGCTCAAGAACACAAGAACAAAATAAAGTGTGCACTGCTCACAAAGTTGGCAGCGTCCATGATGCCATCCTCCACAGGGTGGGTGCAGTCCAGGGTGAATTTCAGGACCTGCTTCTTCTTCTTGCCACCCTTGGCTGCTTGCTTCTTCTGCAATTCAAACAGGGAAGAAAACTAAATCTGTGCTCACGTGACATCCTGATCCCTACTCTGCCTTTCGATTTTAGCCAAATCACGCAGCGCAAAAATGATCACAGTTCTGTAACTTGCCGTGCCACTGAAAACACTGTGCGTAAGCCACAGTTATACTCCAGAAAACTGAGCCAAGTACAGGACAGTCAATTAGCTGTCCACTTTGCAATGTTTGTTTTACTGTGACCAACCTTCAAAAATCTGCCCGGGGCAATGTGGCAAAGCGTGAAACTGACACTATACTCAATCTGTAACAGAAATTTCTCTTTTTTTAAGGTACATCCTCAGGTTGGCAGCTACAACCCCACTCAGCCTGCCCACAAACACAACTAAACATACAGCAAGGCGCTATAATGAAGATCCTGACAGCTAGCAGCACAATGCTACTTCACATAGAAATCATGAGAATGAATAAGAAGAACACAGCATATCATTAAATAAACATCTTGGTAATTAGCTACAGGGTTAGTTTTATCCACAATCTGTTCTGAAACAGACACTCAGTTGGGCACAGCATCGTGCACTGCCTTACATAAAGGAACATTAGTTTATGATCCGTAAGCCTGCAAATAACTTATACCAAACATTTCTACAAGACACACCGTCATAACACTTCCTGATCGAAAACATTTTATAAACTGATTAAAAACATGACCTCTCTGCTGTCAAACCAGCTTGTGGCAATACACCACACTAAAAACACTAAAGAAATCTAATGCGGAGCGAAACCGCTGCATTTCATTCAATTGAACGATTTTCATTTTACACCTTGGGACTTTCATGAACTAACTTCCATACTGTTGTAACACTGCGACACTAAACAAGGTAACACAGTCCAGCACACTTTGACTAAAACCGTGCCCGCGTCAAACTTCAAACACATAACGATCTGAACAAACATGTATTCACAAAGGATTTTAATACTGTAATTCTGCATATATTTAAACTCACCAATGCACTTTTCTATGCTGTATCAAAAAAATAAAAGCATTTCACCAACCGAGACTCACATAAATGCGGCGGTTTATGAACATTTTTTTAACCTATTGTAAATATATATATTTTCTGAGAAAGGCTTTATTATGCATTTAAAAGCACAAATTAAAAGCACAGGATAATGATTATACGTGTCTAAACACGACCCCCCCACCCCCTCCTCACCCGGTTTACACTAAACTTTTACAGCAGCAGCGCAAAACACCCTCACTCAAAGCAATTCTTTTAATAGCTGAATCACGGAAAGGTCACAGCAGATCCGCACAGCTAACACACCCAGCACGGTGCACCGCGCACTCAAGCCCACGATTCAGCAGGGCATGCACCGGGTTTGCACAGACGATAGGGTTACGCTTCGGAGCCATGCAACGTGCTTCAAAAAAGCAGGCCTCGCACACTGCTAGCCACCAACAAAAACACACATTTGAATAGAAACGTCAATTATTTCTCGGATTGTTCTCCGGATCTGTGGCCCCCGGTGTCTTAGACACAATCTTAGTGGGCGGCGGGCCGGTTCTGGACACAAACAACAGTTTAATTCTGATAATTTTCAAAGCATAACGATACTGACCACTGGAGCCATGGCGAACAACTATGGCAGAAAGGAAGAGCCAGCTCGGCGCATGCGCTTTGATACTATCTGTGGAAGGAGGGGGGCTAGCTTGTAATCAACGGCAGAGGGCATCGATGCCGATCTTGAACGCTGTGCTCGATTACAGCTAGGCACATTGCAGGACAGTACTTTTGACTTCAACGCTGCAGTAAACGAGCTCAGAGGAAGACGGTATTGACAGCTGTTACATTGAGGACAGTACACTGTAACTACTCCTGGGTGCACTACCATGCCTAATTATTATATGGATATTTTGCAAATATATTAAAAGGCATACCAATCATTCTAGTGTCTCTTTCAAAAGAGACTCTACAGGCAGATAATCACAACAATACCACGAAGACAAAAAGAAAAAGAGTATATATGAACTATTATTGAGTTAGTTGTGGTCGCCAATCCCATATTACCAAGACATACATTATAGCACTATGTCTTCTGTGCCATTACACTGTCATGGTGATAGTGCACTTTTGCCACGCTTTGTATGGCATGTGTTTACCATGGTTTGCAATGCTTTTTAAATGGGCTTCACCATACACACCCCTCTGTGCTTCACTGTGCTTTCTCTGTGCTGTACAACTCTGTGCTCAGCTTTCAGCAAGCTTTCACAAGGGCGTGTGTTTTTTTTAACATGCAGGTATGGGTGCAGCCTCACGGAAGGGGCAGGTTGCACATTGCACCGCAGAGCTGTTTAGCAGGGTCCCTGTTACTGAAGGGGACCCCGATATCAACAAGGTAACAGCCAATCGAAATCCTGCTCAGAACACAAGGACAAGGGCCTTGACACAAAAGTTCTAACCATTCTATAAATAGATGTATGTGCGAGGATTAAACAGAGGCACAGTTTGTCATGCCAGTGAAGAGCAATGCTATCTGCGCCCCTGTTGTCATGAATTGCAAAAGCCAGAAAGCCCCCCCCCCCCCCCCCCCCCCCTTTGTTTAGAGCACAGCCTTCTGGGAGTGGGCTGCCTTGCTGACGTCAAGAACAATGTCCCTGCATCCACAGCTGAACTTCAAGAGCTCACACATCTCTGTCATTCCAGCCTGGGCTCAGAGACAGGACCTAAGCAAGGTAGGGATCGCTGCACAGACTCACGCAGGCTTTGTATTGCAATAACACGCTGGGGAAACAAAAACTAACCCTCCACTTCTCACACAAGCACTTTTCTAACTTTAGATCTGATTTGGTTTGAAACTCATCCGCTTCAGCTGTGGTTGTGCTTGACTGGGTCTTTTCCATTTTAATAAATACAGTGTTTGTATGCTATTAACTATGTAACTATGTATGGAAGCATGCTTGCTGCACACTGTTCTAGCTTGGCTGATAGAAGTTACCTTGTTTTAGTGTTGAAAGTATAGTATTTCAGTATGTCATGTTTTTGAACTCTGTGTCTTCAGATCCATTACACTGCGCTGTGTATTCCTGTACACGAGCCTGTTTGTCTCTTGGCTGCTAACATGTTCAGAGCCCTTCCCCTGTGTACCAATTGTCTCAGTACTTGTTGGAGGGTAACTTTGGTATCAGCCTGGGACTGCACTGTGTGTGTAGCTTTGTTACCCATGAGAAATGTGACTGCTGGATAACCCACTCACATGTCAAGCAGCCACCTCGGCTACTGGATGAACTCTATTAAAGTAAGCCCTCAATAGCCCCAGCCACACTTACAACTGAGCTGTTATCAGACTGTTTTGTTTCTTCGTTTAGATCTAAAAATAAGCAAAGAACGTTTTGCCTTAAAGCGGGAGAACTCAAAGCTCGGCGCTGTCGAGTATTTCAGCAACAAGGACTGTCTAAAACGAACGCACTTTGTTTTGCAAATCCACATTTTCTCCACTGCTGAGCACTTCCTGGTTCTTTTATTTTTCCCTGTAGATGTCTGGAGGAATCTTCTCTCCTCTGGATAACCTGTACAACCTGGACAACACCAGCTGCCACCCTTTAGTGTGCCACCTGTGCCACGAGCAGTACGAGCAGCCCTGCCTGCTGGACTGCTACCACACCTTCTGTGCCAGCTGCCTGCGGGGCAGGGCCCTCGACGGCCGCCTCACCTGCCCCCTCTGCAGGTAAGATCAGGTACTACATGACTGTGACCCATTGTGAAGCCCAGAGAGGTGTGGTAAAGCAAATTTAAAAAAAACAAAAAAACATTGCAAACCATGCATAGCATAATCATGGGAAAAGCAACTGGGAAAAACTGCAAAGTTACAGTGATAAACTTTTACATGGGAGGAACACTCTGTAGATACAAGTTACCTTTTCTTATTTCCTGAGAAGATCACGTGACATGGGCCAGCTGCTTCCCACTGCGCGCCTGCCTACAGGAGCAGTTCCTAATAAAGTGGCCATGCCTAATAAACTGCACCACAGTTGCACAGAAGCAGGTCTACAGCAATCAGGTTAACCTCTCCTTCAGCACTGTAATGCATTGTCCTCTCTTGAAGAAACAGCCTTCTTGACAGAGTGGTTATTTGCAGTGCCCTGTTAATGACTGGGGTGTCCTTCCCCTGCCCGGAGAGCTGATTCGTGTGTCAGCTCTGGCTGTGACCGGAGCAGGAGGTGCACACCTGTCACCTGGACTTCTGGAGCTCTCCTGAACTCTCTGACTGAGCTGTCACTGGCAGCCCCGAGGTACAGCACTCTTTACTGTGCTCGACCCCACCACCCCTGACCAGAGTACAGGGAACAAACGCGACTGCAATGCAGCCCAGAGAAAGTGTCAGCTGGTGATCTTCTGCCCCCATTAACTGGGAAGGGAATAATCCTGTCACTCAGTAAATACAACACAAATCAAAACGTTCTGCTCTTGTATGTTGCTGTGATTCATTTAGACAAGGGCATGCATTGCATAGCATATATATATATATATAAACCAAAAAGTCATTTGTGCACTACAATGCTTGATATTGATGAGGTGCTGACCAGTATAAGGTAATTACACGTAATGAAGGCAATGCAAAAGTTCAAAATTCTTTCAGCCAAACTTTCAGTTTAGATGGAGTTAAATAATGAATCCTTTTGAAGCAAAATGTCAAGAGCATGACTATGAATGTCTCACGGAAACTCTTTTGGTGAGCCATCTAAACTGAAAGCTT
Source organism: Polyodon spathula (assembly GCF_017654505.1). NCBI lineage: Eukaryota > Metazoa > Chordata > Actinopteri > Acipenseriformes > Polyodontidae > Polyodon > Polyodon spathula. The sequence goes on along the minus strand of NC_054549.1, from coordinate 10,082,088 downwards.
GGCTGAAGGAATTCTGAACTTTTGCATTGCTGTAGAGACTCTACCTTCATTTTTTACACACACACACACACACACTTTTGTGTACTTTCCCGTGACTGATTTGATTTGTTACACGAGTGGCAGTCAGTGATCCATAAAAGATGCATCTCCCTGCTGCTCATCTGCTTCATTTGTAACAGGCGAGAGTGAAGATGTCACAGACCGCTTGCTTGGCAGCTGATTTTGTATTCCGTCAGCTGAGCAAAATAGTGATGTCTCAAAGCCCCCCCCCCGACAGAACTAATCACGCTGGGTTGAGCTCATGGGCAGCCAGTCCCTTTGCACTGGGGTCTCAGAGCCCCCCTGACAGAACTAATCACGCTGGGCTGAGTTGATGGGCAGCCAGTCCCTTTGCACTGGGGTCTCAGAGCCCCCCTGACAGAACTAATCACGCTGGACTGAGTTGATGGGCAGCCAGTCCCTTTGCACTGGGACAGAACTAATCACGCTCTGAGAGCCCCCCTGACAGAACTAATCACGCTGGGCTGAGCTCATGGGCAGCCAGTCCCTTTGCACTGGGGTCTCAGAGCCCCCCATGACAGAACTAATCACGCTGGGCTGAGCTCATGGGCAGCCAGTCCCTTTGCACTGGGGTCTCAGAGCCCCCCTGACAGAACTAATCACGCTGGGCTGAGCTCATGGGCAGCCAGTCCCTTTGCACTGGGGTCTCAGAGCCCCCCTGACAGAACTAATCACGCTGGGCTGAGTTGATGGGCAGCCAGTCCCTTTGCACTGGGGTCTCAGAGCCCCCCTGACAGAACTAATCACGCTGGGCTTTGATGGGCAGCCAGTCCCTTTGCACTGGGGTCTCAGAGCCCCCCTGACAGAACTAATCACGCTGGGCTTTGATGGGCAGCCAGTCCCTTTGCACTGGGGTCTCAGAGCCCCCCTGACAGAACTAATCACGCTGGGCTGAGTTGATGGGCAGCTGCAATATAAATCCGGTTCCACTTTTAGCTGGTCAGGAATGCAGGACGAGGCGACGGGCTGCCACAGCAAGCACAGATAAGGCTGGCATGCAGTCACACTGACAGTAAACACACACAGATATACAGCAATGTGGCACCGGCTCCCTTCACTGCAGCCACTCCTCCACACCGGCATTGTCTGGAAGTTTAGCTCAGTGTAGGGTGCCACATTCCATTGTGTTGGTTTCAAAGGGTACAAAGATTGCTCCATGTTTAACAGTGCGCTTCGCCCTTTGCCAGGGTTAACAGTGAAGCCATCAGCCGAGTCTTCTTCATGAGTGCAAGCAAGTGTCGAATAACAAGTATCAACGGATATCCGTCGGCCATACTGTCGAGAACGAGTAACACACCAGTACAACAAAACAAAAAACAAACCTGCTGCTCAATAGCAAAGTTGGCAAAACTTGTAGGTAATGTGTTAGTGGAGTGGAATAAAGGGATTACTGCACTGCAGCAAGCAGCCATCTCTGAGGCAGGCCCCTGCCGCTTATAACACCGGGATACCCAAGTAAAGGTTTTACACCAAGATAACAGAGATAACTAGGACTTTGTGCCAATGCCATAATCCCAGCGGCAGCTGCCCATTACACAGGGTTAGCCAATACTGTCTTTGTTTGCAAGTGACTCAGAAGGGTATGCAGGTTTTAAATGTAGATCAATTGAAAACAATGTCTGAGCGCAGGTCTGCTTGAAGCATCCAGTCGGGATTTGTACTATTTGTTTTATTCCCCTTTAAGAATTTTAAAGACCTCATCACACATCAAGGGCTCTTCAATCCTGATTAAAATAAATTACTGAATTGAAATTTTAAAAAAATTATAATTCTGTCCATGTGCCACTTTGCAACACCCTGCATCTTAATACCATGTTTGTAACACTGTTGCTGTCTGTGTTCGTAAGTGATAGTGGCCTCCTCTGTTTGTATTGGCATTAACTAGACCCTTTCTATGCATTGCAAGCCTGTATTAACTCATAAGAAACACATAAAACGATGGATGAAATAAGGATAATCTTGCCTCACGCTGCCCCTTGCAATCAGAGCTAGGAAGCTGTCGAGTCTGAGCAAGGGGAGCTCATCTAAGCAGTGGTGTTGCAGTCGAGCTGCCTGCGGCTGGCCAAGTACAGGTAGTCAATACAATCCAGGGCAATTCTCCCAGTGTGTTCAAAGGCTCTAAAGTTAATCAAATCAAAAGAGGACACAGGTTTGTTACGCGGAGCGCAACGAGATCCATTTCACTAGAACACTCGCAGGTTGCATTTTGGCACCGTCTTGTTGTTTATGAGTTGTGATGAAGAGCCACCAGCTGGTCTGGGCAGATCTTTTGTGCCAGCTATCTGCAACCCCCCCCATATCATCTGTAACACTATCCTCGGTGGGTGACCCCGGCTTCAGGTTCGAAAGTCTTTCTTCTCAGTCTATATTTGTCTGGAGAGCTGCTGCCGATGCCTTGCGATGCTCACATTGCCACAGGCAGCCCTCAGACTTCTCTTTTTATTTCTCTCGGCTGCTGACATGGTCACTGCAGGCTTTTATAAGGGCGAGCTACCAGAGTGAAGAAGGACAGACAGCAGGCACAGCGCGGCCTCTCCAGCATGCTGCTGAGTGAGATAGATGAGTACATGTGCGTGTTTCTCTTTTGCTGGTTTGTTTTTTTTAAAGTCTGTTTGCATGCAAGCAGTGGGGTTGTAAAGACTGTGCTGAAGTATTCCATGGTAAAAGCACAGCACAGCAAAGTTAAGAAAAGCATGGTGAAGCTCAGGCAAGCAAGAGCAGTGTACAGGAAAGCACACCACTGCAATATAGACGTATATGGGAGGCACACAGAGAAAGCTTCTAGACTAGAAACGAGCGAGGCAAACTGGGATAATAAGGGAGTGGAATTCAAATGTATTTACATGGGAACAAGCCTGTGATTTACTATTAGACTCCATTGAGGTAAACAGCATGAATTAACCCTGAACAAGCAGGCGTTGAGTGGAATTAGGGAACATATGGAACCCGACGCTCATTTTTAATTGTAACTCTTGCTTTTGATCATTAGTGGTTTCTGAACCAGCCTAAAATAACTTTGCCATTTGTTGCACAGCATTTACAATTCAGTTATACATACTTTAGAAATCGCTGCTTGGACTCCTGCACTCAGGGCAGTGTACGGCACGGTAACTGTGCGATGTGGGAGGATCAATTTCACACACCCTATTTATAGGTCCTTTGGTGCCGTCATTTAATATGTGTTATGAATTGCGGAACTAGTGCATCAGTGTAGCGTAGCGTTGCAACTATCATTGTGTGATCATATGTATAGATCATGTAGATTCTCTCTCAGTGGTTAAAATGCAGTGATCCGGTGTAAACAGTAGCCTCACCCCACTGTCGTAGTGTGTGGCAGTGTTGTGCAGGGCCTCTGCCTCATGGCTGCAGTAGTTGTGCATCTGGCTATGTTTGGAGACACAGACAGTCACTAATATGTGTAGACATCACCCACCATCTGGCACAGAGCGCTGTAGTGAAGCTGCAATCTGGGTGATTGTTTTGGTTAATTCTGCAGTCTGGCTGTATTTAAAAACAACTGGAGCATCACCAAGTGCTGTACTGGTCAGAGGGGCGCTGTCACTCCCCACCGCTGCACAATGGACATGAACCTGGGCCACGAACGCCTTCTAATTCCTTGATTTATATGAGCTTTAGAATGGATTTGCAAAATCATTTTGCAATTAAGTTTCTATTCAAAAGAGGTTATTTTTGCATTATTGACTTTTTTTTCTTTCTTTCAGCCAGATGATTAATCGGTTATTATAATGCATCAGTAAAATAACAGGGCAGAAAAAAAATGAGTAGATTAAACCTGGCTCGCTTTTGCATTAAAAGTAAAATGAATCCTTTTGACATCTATTTAGAATCCAGTTTGAATACTGTAAAAAAAAAAAAAAAAAAAAGGGTAATCTTTAATGAATGCATTTTTAATGTGGAGAATGTTGACTTGAGCTGTTAAGGACTCTATGGGTTCCCTGAATTAAAATCTGACAGGTTCACGTGTCATTGCAAAGTGTCAGGCTGGGTGGGACCCAGGAGAGGCGTCAATAGCAGTGTGGGATCCTCCCGCCCCCCAGCGCGCGTAAAACACCCCCTCGTTCTACAACGCGTGTTCTTTATAAACTGCATGTACAAGTATAGGCAGGCATGCTATGCAATTCTTTCGTTCACTGTGAGCTTACAGAATGGATGGAGTCTTCTGTGATCACGCTGCATTGTGAGGGTTGGGTAATTACAGTGTAACTGTAATGTAACCACATCTGCAGTGGGTCCCACTAAAAAGTTATCATGGAAACTCGAAGAAAGCCAACCTCTACTGCGATCGCCCTGCGTTGCAGCTTGACACAAACTCAATACCAGCTTATTAAGAGCACTTCAGCAGGCTCGCTGCCCCAGAGCTCCTGGTCTGAGGGGCACATGGTCAGGGAACACTGTGTGTGCGCGTGTGTGTGTGTGTGTGTTGCTATTCCTGTAACTGCCGTACCCACTGGAGGATTTGTGTAATCTAGGAATCCAGGAGGCTGCTATTTCTGGAGCACAATAACTCTGTCGCTAAGAAACCGTCCCAGAGCAACACCGTGGTGAGGGGCGGGCGACGTGCTGGGAGGATGGTTTTTCTTTTTCTGTAGATGTTGTGGTTAATCAGATGGTTCCCTACGGCCCTTTACACTGTTGCTAATTATAAAAAAAAAAAAAAAAAAAAAAACACAAATGCAATTCTACAGCTTGACTGCTGGGAATACGTATGTGTTTTGGAAGTAGATGTCATTGTTTTTAAAGCACCGGACATCTCGTTTGTACCGCAGAGTAGCTGGGACCCGTATTGGTCAATAAACAATCCATTTCCAGGTAGGATGCAAAGGGTTAAAAAGCCAGGCGGTTTGTAAAATTAGTTTTGCAATAACTAACTTTGCAAACTCGACTGTGAAACAAACCCATCGGTAAATGATCATTCATCTGCTAGCGTATGATAAATAAACCCCAGATATCAGTCTACAGACAGGCAGGGGAGCTGCGGTCGACCATCAAGAGGCTTCAATGAAAGGGTCCACTGAAGTGTCAATCAATCACTCAGTAACAACATGAAACAAAACAATGCATCAAATCAAATCAAAATCTATAGCCCTAAAATAAGTGGAGGCTCAGTGTCACACTTCTGGAAATTATTTCTCTACATAATCGTACCTGATCCTTTACAAATTCCTCATTTCTCACATTGTGATTAAGTGGTATCAACCTCTCCAGCTTTGGATTGCAATGCAGTTACAAGTTTATTTGGACTTTGTTCCATTCAAGTCCTTCCCTTAACAAATGCAAAATACTGCTTGATTGCTCTCTGCTGTTCACTTGTATGATCAGCACCCCCACACCACAAGCCCTTCACTTGTCACAGCCAGGGAGTCTCCCTGACTTCACGCCCCCCCCGCTGCACGCACACCCCTTACCTGTCAGCAGCACAGGAACGAGAACCGCTGTCCTGAGTGTCCTCCCGTCTCCCTGTTTCAGACACCAGTCGATAGTGAAAGGAATCAACGCGCTGCCCCCGGAGGACAAGCTGCTCAAGTTCCTGGTGGACAACTCTGCAGACTGCGAAGAGAGCGTCCAGTGTGCAAACTGCGACCTTGACTGCAAGAAACAGGTACCCAGGACTCGGCCACTGCAGCCCCAGAGCCAGGCTAGGGACTTCCTTTACATGTGCACAGGGGGTCACCACATGACTCCGTGTGCACTGGGACTCTATTTTGGGACTGTTCTGCTTTTTCAACTCCCAATGCATTCTGGTTCGTCTTACCTGTCTCAGGTACCATTCACAGCAGGACTACACTAACCAGAATGCACTGGGGCGTGAGCTGAAAAGCCTGAACTGTCCTGGTGTACATGGAGTCATACGGTAACCCTGAGTGCACATCCACATCAGCAGGTGTTAATAATCCCCAGGCAGGAGCATGTGTGGGAAGGTGAGAGAAGAGGCAGTGATGTCGACTGTGATTTGAAAGCTCTCTAGTTTTTCCTGAGTCGCTCATTTGAGACCTGGGGGTCGGGGAGGGAGGGACAGAGGGAGGGAGGGAGAGAGTGCACTCAGGGGCCCCATCTCCTGTTCATCTCGGATAAGGTTTGGAGAGGGAGGGGTGCTTCAGTGTTTTAAAAGGCTTTTGCCGCGCTCTTGTCTCTGTTGCCAGCAGGATGTGGATGCAATGTATTATTGCAACACTTGTAACCAGCCCCTGTGTGGCGCCTGCAGAGAGGACACCCACAAGGCCAAAATGTTCTCCCGCCACGAGATCGTGTCCCTGGCCAAGCGTACCAAGGAGATCCACAAGAAGTGCCGTGAGTATCCGCGTGCGCACAGCCCTGCACAGCTACAGTTCAGTAACACAGGCCATGCACAACTACAGCACAGCAACACACAGCCCTGCACAGCTACAGCACAGCAACACACAGCCCTGCACAACTACAGCACAGCAACACACAGCCCTGCACAGATACAGCACAGCAACACACTGCCCTGCACAACTACAGCACAGCAACACACAGCCCTGCACAGCTACAGCACAGCAACACAGCCCTGCACAGATACAGCACAGCAACACACTGCCCTGCACAACTACAGCACAGCAACACACAGCCCTGCACAGCTACAGCACAGCAACACACAGCCCTGCACAGTACAGCACAGCAACACACAGCCCTGCACAGATACAGCACAGCAACACACTGCCCTGCACAGATACAGCACAGCAACACACTGCCCTGCACAAACAGCACAGCAACACACTGCCCTGCACAGATACAGGCAACACACATGCCCTGCACAGTACAGCACAGCAACACACTGCCCTGCACAACTACAGCACAGCAACACACTGCCCTGCACAACTACAGCACAGCAACACATTGCACAGCAACACACAGCACAACTACAGCACAGCAACACACAGCCCTGCACAGCTACAGCACAGCAACACACAGCCCTGCACAGATACAGCACAGCAACACACTGCCCTGCACAGATACAGCACAGCAACACACAGCCCTGCACAACTACAGCACAGCAACACACAGCCCTGCACAGATAAAGCACAGCAACACACAGCCTCTGAACAAAAGTTTATTAAATAACATTATTGCAACATTATTCAGCAGGTTTCATTGGAAGATTAGTTCATTCCCTAGGGCAAGGCAAAAAACTTTGTCCCGAGCTGTATATCTTTGCAAACACACTGCAGATGTGAAGGTGTGCATTTGAGCAGAGATCTGCTTCTCTGTGAGGACACAGCCATGGTCTAACCGCTCCTCTCTCTGTTTCCAGCCCTGCACGAGGAGCTCTACATCATGTTCTCCACTGAGAAGAAGTCCATGCTCTGCATTAACTGCTTCAGAGACACGCAAGTGTAAGCAGACTGCGGTGCTTTCATTGCAAGAACTGATCAGCGTTTAGAGAAATCTGTACTGCTCCCAATTATTAAAGAAAGAGCATCTCCCATTCTAACTCCCCATCGCTGTTCATTTCCCCCTGCACAGGGAGAGCAGAGCTCACTGCATTGATATTGAGACAGCGTATATGCAAGGCTGTGAAAGGCTGGATCAAGCCGTCCTGGTAAGAGTTGCACTGGTTTGAAATTCAAGCAGCGTAGAAACAGGGAGAGAAATGGTGCTAAACTCCAGCAGCGTGTGCAATTATGACCCTGCATTCAAAGCAGAGTATTGCTATCATTTCTGATTGTTTATTCAGATGTAAGTAACACACAGTGTGTGGCCTGTGTAACTGTAGAAGTGCTACACAAAGGATCTAGAGATTCGTTTACACACACATTGCAATGTGAAGTCTTCAACAGCTAGCTCATGAATCGATTACTGATCCACACAGCTAGGGGTCTCACATATATATTATATCAGTAGCACATGCATGTGTATTTGTATACGGCTTTCGTGAAGAGCGCTACATTTTTTTTCTATGCTTTTTAAAGATAAAGTTCTCTCAATGTTATATTATATTACTATCTATAATCACGTGCATGTTTTCAGCTGATCAGGAATGGGTTGCAGATTGTGATTGGGTTGCAATCTTTATACAGATTGTTATTGGGAAACGGTTGTGGTTTTGAGAGTGTCCTGAGTGCTGTGCCCTGTGCCCTGGCAGGCAGTGAAGGAGTTGCAGACGTCGGCTCGAGAGGCCATCGTCCTGCTGAAAGCCATGATCGGGGAGGTGAGGGACAATGTGGACGAGGAGGAGACTGCCATCAGCACCCTCTTCAACAACATGCAGGTAAAGATCATCTCCCACAGACTTGCAGTCCTGACTCTGAACCAGTACCATCACCAACATGCAGGTGTCTTCATCGCCACTAGGGGTCACTGTTTTCTTGGGGAACATGCAGCGTGCCCAGATCACAGCTAGGCTGTTAAGTTTTATTTTTTCTGTCTGTTTTAGGAGAAGCTGGCAGAGAGAAAGAAGATCTTATTGAAGGCAGCCCGAAGGTAAACACAAATCCAAGCTACAGTTCCCTGTATCCCATGAAGTTTCACTGATAGTAGCTGTTCATAGTGCGACACTACTGAAACAAGACAGTTCTCAGCACTCGCTCGATGCACGTACAACCCCGAAATGATGTCCGAATACCTACAATGCAGGCCTGACACTGTAGAGAACAGTCCATTGAGAATAATGTCCACACTGCTGGCATTCCTAGTGTGACAGCTACCTCGCCTTATCATGCAAGCTTAATATACAATGCAGTATAGTTTACAGTAACTGCAAATAATACCACTAAAATACAATATGAACGAGGATGCAGCAGGTTAGGATTACAGTGAGTGATGTTTACAGTGACATAAAGGCAGAGCAGTAGTGCAAGGGAAATGTGGTGCTGAGGTCAGGCGAGTCCAGTGCAGAGGTGCTGTTTCGTAACAGAATCCGTACTGACAGTGCTGCTGTGGAACATGCCAAACTTCACTGCTATTCAATACGTTTCCTGCAGCTTTAACCCTGTGGCTTCCAACGATTTTGAAATGAGATTACTGCAGCCCAGGCTGCTCTTCAGCCAGAAGCATGGCTGGAGCTGGTCTGTAATTGATTTGATGCAGACAAACAGCTTTAACGCTCGCCTACCTGAGTGCAGGTGTGGGATGGAGCAAAGCGCTTGCCTTTTAGATCGTTTTTGGTTGGCTTTGCTGCCCCCTACTGTGGAATGAGAGTGTTGCATGGGGCTGCTTATGCAAGTTCAGTCTAGGTGAGTGGTTTGCTGGCTTCCGTTTTTAAACACCCCGATCACGGTGGAGTCGAGGCCGTTTACATTTTTAAAGTGCTTTAGCTCTAGCGACCGTCATCCCTTAGTTTGTGACAGAGAGCGGTGACGGGTCCTCTCTTGCATTTCCCAGCCAGCACGAGGAGAAGGAGCGAGCGTTCAAGGAGCAGCTGACTCACCTGGCCGCCCTGCTGCCCACCCTGCAGGTAAGGACCCTGGGCTTGTCAAGCGACCATGGGAAACTCTTCTAAGTGACTCCGTGGGGAGCTAGCAGCCCTGAGGTCTCCCGATTGCGTCCTTCTACCAAGGGGAGCTCCAATAATGAAAGCGTGTCTCACCTTTGGCGTGTTGGTGCGGTCCAGCACACTCAAAGTGAAACTGTCCTCTCCTTGCTTTGAGGTCCACCTGGTCTCCTGCTCTGCTTTCCTGAGCTCAGCCAACAAGTTTGAGTTCCTGGACCTGGGTTATGTAAGTACAGCCCCCGAGCACAGTCCTGAGCAATCCAGAGCTGCACAAACACTGGAACACTCTGGTAGGATTCTTCAGCAAACATTCTGACCACAAGTCTTTGTCAGTGTCTTCTTCATTCATAAAGCCTGCACAGAGTTTTACTAGTTTATTTGGATACCCACACAGTGCAGTTTCACTGGCGCATCACACAACACACGCTACACAGCTACAATGTAAGGATTACAGTGCAGTTGGAGGCACTCAGTGTAAAGCATATCCACTCTCTTCTGTAGCAACTGATGGAGAGGCTAAAGAAAATTGTGAAGCTTCCTCACAGGCTGAGACCAACACAGAGCTGCAAGGTGAGCTACATTGAGCTGCTGGGAAACTAGCATAGATAACAGCATGGGCAACAATACAAATATTAACATGACGCGAGTCCTTGATTATGTATATATATATATATATATATATAATTGACACAAAGCTGCAGGGAGAGAGTACGAATGGGAGAGTTGTATCCCAGCTGAGCCTCTGCTGTGCCGTGTTGTGTGCAGATCAACACGGAGTACCGCTCGGAGTTCGCACGCTGCCTGGAGCCCCTGCTGCAGCTCTCTCACCGCAGGTCTGTGTCGCTGACAGGAGGAGGGGGCGCAGCCTCAGGGATCAGCAACGCCAGCGCACTGTGAGTCTTCTGCTGTCTGATTGGCTGTGTGCAGATCACAGGGCCCCGCTACCTCAGAGCTAAGGTATAGTGAGAATATAGGAAACCAAGTCAAGGAGAATAATTAATATTATTACCCTTTCTCTAAATTGATGCACAATAATTGATATAGATAGATAGATAGCTTGCTAGAGATAGATATAGATAGATATAGACAGATAGATTTAGATAGATATAGAGAGCTAGAGATAGATAGATATATAGAGACAGATAGAGAGAGACAGATCGATAGTGCCCTGATGTTAGTGCAGCCCAGGGCCCTCTGATCAATACACCTGTATTATTATTATTGTTGTTTTTTATTTTAAAGGTGAACTGTCCCAGAAGGTTTAAATGGGACAATACTGAGATAAAAGGAAACCATGCAACTCACATATACAGTAATAAAAAAAACAAAACAACTGCTTTAAAAAGGCGTTAATAGCGTACCTTTTTGGATGTGCGAGTTGCGCGGTGTCCTTTCTGTTGACACTGTGTTTAATACAGTTGATTTTTGTGATCTGTTTTGGTGTACAGTAATGAGATACAGCAGCCCCCCCCCCCCTCTCCCGAGCCCACCATCACAAACAACAGCCGCTCCCCAAGCTGCCTCGAATCCAGATTTCGTGGAAGCAGCAGCTATTCAATCTGTTTGTGCTTTTAATCATTACAGCTGTGAGCTTGCACTGCGTAAAGATCACAGGCAACAGGAGCATTGTTGGGTCTTACTCCCGATCATATATCTGGTAGATTCTTCTGATCAATTTGTTTATTCCTCTCCTTTACCTCATCTCCTCCCTACGTCTCTCCCTCATAACTTCCACCTTCTCTCTCTCTCTCTCCTTACCCTCCATCCTCCCTCTCTCTCTCTCCTTACCCCATGCCCTCCATTCTCCCCCTCTCTCCACTGGCACACTCTGTGCTGTCAAGGTGCTGGAATCTGGGCTGGACTCCAGTGTCTGCGAGAGGCACAGCCAGCGCTCTGATAATCCATCGGCCCCCCCGTTTCTCTCAGTAACTCAGTGTTATCCAGTCCTGGGAAACAACATATTTATAGATGCCAGCTGTGACATTGGCTTCAGAGCACACTCAGGAGGTCACAAGGGCTGTGCAGTATGTGTGTCTCTCTCTCTCCCTCTCTCTCACCAAGGAGTCAAGTATTTTATTTTTTTTTTTTTTTTTTTTTTTTTTTTACCAGGACACAAGAGCTGTTAGTGTTGCAAGTTCAGTTTTGACTGTGTAGGTTTTCCCCAAGGATCCTTCAATCTGTTGCTGTGCAGTGGATGGAGTAAAGAGAGCAGATCTGAAGCCCAGTGAAATAAGAATGAGAAACCTTTAGAAATCGTTCGGGATGACGCGGAGTCATTACAATGTGCCAAATCTGCCTTCCGCTGGGGTCTCTCGAAAGCACAACAACAGCCGCCCGCGCCCTGCTCTCACCCTCTCCCGAGTGCAGCAGTGACGCACGTCCCCCCTCAAATTTTCCACATAAATCAGCCGCTGCTTTCAGCCTGTCTGGCGAGCGCTGCGAGGAGATTGGCCGGCTGGCGAATGCTGGGAGGCCCGTTAGCAGCAGGCAGTTGGTCCAGGACTATTTTTATCAGAATTTCCCAGAACTCTCCAGGATAGCGCTCAGGAGGCACTCCGGGAGGGCAGAGGGTGTCCTGTACAGAATTTCCCAGAACTCTCCAGGATAGCGCTCAGGAGGCACTCCAGGAGGGCAGCAGAGGGTGTCCTGTACAGAATTACACAGAACTCTCCAGGATAGCGCTCAGGAGGCACTCCGAGGGGGGGGCAGGAGGCGTGTTCTTTACATATTTTGTTCCCCTGAAGTCACGCTGCTTCCAGATGTCTGGAGGGTTTGCAGTCTCCTGATTTCGTGAGCAGCACTCGAAGGATATCTCAGGGCAGTCGAGAGGGACCCACAGGACTGCTTCACTGCACAACTCAGTCCAGGTAAAACACTACAGATCTATTTTTGAAATTCATTTCCTTTTTTTACAGCAATGATTAAAGCCGTTTGTTTGGGCTGGAATTTCCCAGCCCTTCTTCAATCTCTGCTCAATTCTTTGATACTTAGGAAGGACTCTTCTTGGAAACCAATTGCAATTTCTAACATGCTCAAGAAGAAAGAAAATTACAAAGCATCTTTTGCTGGTTTAGCTTCTTACTGTAGAATTGGTCCAGACTTTGTGTCCTAGCTGACAGTGCGAGGCGTGCCTGGCTGTACAGCTGACTACTCTTTATGCTGTACCCCACTGAACGACGAAATGAAGAATTCAGACATACCCGAAAATGCAGGTTTCTACCTCGCCTCCACGGCGTCCTACAGCGAGCAAAACCGCACGTCAAGATTTCTGTCCTGAAAGGGTTAAAACATGCGTCCTGTGAGTTGTTGTAAAATTTGCTTCGTAGTAACAGTGTGTCGGGTCAAGCCAGACAGGTCGACAGGAGTTTAGGAGATCTGGAAGAAAGTCACGGAAGTTCACCTTGTAGATTGCAACAGGCAGTCAGACTCGATCAATGCAGAAGGGGGGAGATTTTGAACGAGCTTCACTAATAACAAGGTCACAAGTGTATTATTATTATAAAGAATGTCCTGCGATGCTTGAGTTGCCGTTGGATTGGTGTGTTGGCTTGCATTAGAAGGGTCTGCTGGCGCAGCAGTCTGTGAGTTCAAACAGCTCTGGAGAGAGAGAGAGCGAGTAATCCACTGCACAGGGGCCAGGGAAGGACAGCCCGCACAGGAGGGACCCAGTCAGCAGAAGAATGTGTTTGGGCTGGTTAGTGTCAAGCAGCACAACAGAGAGAGAGCACAAGAGACCAGAGGAATAGCAGCCGCTCCCCCAAAGCAAAGCCTGGGGAGGATAAACGCACCTAATCCTGCTTTTAACTACCGTGGTCATGTTGACATCAGAGATTCTGTTAGGGGTTTGGAGGGGTCTGCATATGCTATAGAGGTTTCCTTTTAACAAGGCTCTGTACATTTGTCATGCGTTTCCTATGCATTCTTTACAGTAATACACTTACCATTCTCGCTGCACTTTTCTGCTGGCAAGCTGCAAGGGAAAGGCAAACGTGAGAGAGGCAGAAAGGGAGCGCCCCAGTCCCGACCGTGCTGACGTGTTTCCCTTATGCTGTTCTTGCAGGCTGCAGTCGCCCCTCTCCCTGATGGTCCCCTCCTCCAGCGACATGTCCCTCTCCGCGGCCCAAAAGCCCACGGCGCACCGCTACATCAGCACCAGGGTCCTGCTGGCCGAAGGAGACGAGACCCCCTTCACTGAGCACTGCCGCAGCTACGAGAACATGTACCGAGTGAGTAGCAGCCCCTCCAGAGGAATTCGTTTCCACTGGGGGAGCATAGAGAGACAGTGCTGGAGAGACAGTGGTTTGGGAATGCTCTCCAGTGCTTCAGATTGAATGAGAAATACTGCCGTTGGTCTCGGCGTACCTTAATTACCAGAGTATAACATGCACCCTGTGTATAGCGACTACGCCACGGAGTTAAGTGATAAGCATCTATTGTATAACACGCACCTGTGGACCGCCCCTATCAAACACATCATAATGTACCACAATGTATAATACTGTTACTCAAGTGTACGGTGTATATAACATGCAAACCTGTGTACAGCATGCAGAAGCTCTACTAAGCAATGGTGTCCCAAGCTGGCCCTTCCCCTCCTGGTCTTTGTTCTCAACCCTGTTCTAAACTGTTTAACTGAACCAGTTAAACCTGCATCCAGACCCTGAAGTAGTTCACGATCTAGCGGTACCTGTTAAGCCTGGAGTGGATCAGCCGTCCAGGACCGTGACTGGACCTCCCTGTGTGGTATGTGACGATTGAGGCGTGATTGAGGGGTCTCCCTGCTTTCCGCGCAGACCCTTCAAACGGAGATCCAGAAGCTGAAGGACCAGGTGCAGGAGATGCACCGCGACCTGACCAAGCACCACTCCCTGGTCAGCACAGACACCATCGGGGACGTCCTGCACAAATCCCTGCAGATGGACGGGCAGATCGCCTCCGAGTACTCCTCTGTGGAGACGATGCGCGCCATGTTCGAGGAGGTAGGGCCCGCCCGCACCCCGTCCAGCGCGAAAACGGCGTCCCGCACGCCACTCAGGTCCGAAACGCAGCTCTCACTTCTCTTTTGTTTCATTTAGATTTGGGAAGAAACTTTTCAGAGGGTTGCAAACGAACAAGAGATTTATGAAGGTAATTTCACACTTATTTTTTTCCTAAGTATGAAGTTCAAGAAAGATGACCGCCCTAGGATAACTAATTCAATCTGCTTCTTATATTGGAAAAGGCATGCACTTTAGAGCATTAGATTAGTTTACTGGTTTGCAGTTATGAGTGGCGTTGTCTTCCCTGTACTACAGAGATCTGCAGGTTTTAATGGTTATCCTTATTGGACCTGTAAACAGCCATGCAGTGTTGAAATTGTAACAGAGTGTGTGCTCGAGTACTTGCTTTTAAGAAGCATTTTAAATTGGCAGGTATTAAATAAATCACAACACTGTTAAGCGTTCATTTCCAAATCAGAAAAGCTTCCTCCTCTCACTTTTACAACTGAACGCAGCAAATGTTCCTCTCCTTCCGGGACGCTGCATTTTTACTGCCGTACTGAGACTATAAACGGACAATGCAAACCTTCAATCAGCGAGTGTTTGAGTGATTGATTCTCTCTCTCTCTCTCTCCTCCGCACAGCTCAGCTCCACGACCTGGTGCAGCTCAGGCAGGAGAACACCTACCTGACCAACATCACCAAGCAGATCACTCCTTACATCCGCTCCATCGCCAAGGTCAAGGAGCGCCTCGAACCCAGGTCCGCTGCCGACCCCTTCCTTTGAAACGCACTGCACAGCGCTTTCACAAAGTGCAACACCAGCCTATTCACAGTACAGCGGTGCCTCCCGGTGAACAAAAAAAAAAACACAGCCACCAGGACAGAGGCTGGGGGTCGTAGCGAGCCTCTTCGCCACGAGGAAGAAGAGCCTCAGCCAGCTGCACCTGTCAGCGTTTTCTGCCAACATTTCACAATCCGCAATGGCAGCGTATTCGCAAAAGCTTTAACTTGTCATTTAAAGAGGGATATTCACGAGACTGCTCTGGATTGCTGGCGGCTTCTTTAAAGAGATCAGAGCAGTTTCGCAAATATCATAAAAAATCAAGTTCAACCTTTTGCAAATGGAGCCTGGTACTCATTTGGACTGGTAAAGTGAATACTGTAAAAGAAAGAGATGACAAGCTGGAGATCTTTGTTCAACAACAGCTTGGCTTGCATTGCTACTATTCTTTTTTAAACATCTCACCTCCCCTCTGCACAGGCTGAAGGAGTCCAAGGAGCTGAAGGATGACCGGACAGAGACCATGCTGCACATCTATGATGACAGTGCGGTGTGCAGCGAGGCTCAGCACAGGTGCGTTCCGATTCCTCGGCTTGGAGGCGGACAGTTGGACTGTACACATCTACACCTGATCTATAGAACCAGATTCATATAATCTGCCTGTGCCTATTCTAGACATCAAACCTTTGTGTTCCACTTCAGTGACAAAATACACTGAATCTCACCAAAACGAAATATCACTAACGTAACTTTGATTGTTTCCCTACTATGGTGCAATTGCTGAAAAGGTATTGTACAGGTCTGTTTCCTTTCCAGGCACGTTGTCAAACCGAAACGTTCATTTTGTTTGTCTTAAAGAAACGACCTGGCGTGCGCCGCCGACGAAAGCCGGGACAAGACGGCTGAGCACAGAGAGAAAATAATCGACAACCGCTCTCTGAACATCCTGCCAGAGGAGTCAACGCTGAAGACGAAAGACTACTACCGCTCGGGGAAGCAGAAGAACAGCGCCGACACCCCTGGCAGAAAAGAACTGCCCGTTTAACAGAGACGCAAACCCCCTTCCTGTCCTTCAGCAGAGACGCGCGTCAAGGGGCACACTTTTCCGTGCATCTTTGTTTTGGGGTGCGAGTCTCATTGCACGACTGTATATACGGATGCTTGGGGATGAAGGACTGCCCCTCGGCAGCAGCTGCCCGTTCCTGATGCTGCGAGAGTCCCTCAGCGGAACTCTTGGCATCGTTCTGTAAACCTGCTCCTGGGTAGAAACCTGCTTGTTAATTTGCCTCTCGGTGACGGCACACCCCCTGGCATCAACGGTGCTGCCACTAGGTTTCAGGCGGGCGTTTGCGTTGAAGAAGCGAGCAGGATCTTGGAAGATATACCCAAGGAACCGAGCAGCTGTCAGGACTGAAGGACAGTACAATATTGCAGCACTCATCTGAAGAGGCCGAGTTTAGATATCTTTAGTCTGTATTTAGTCTTTGTGTTTTGTTTAAGCAGTATTCTGATAAAAGGTCAAAATGTTATTTAAATTACTTTTAAATTTATAGTAAATTATTCTAAACTAAGTATAGTTTTCTATAGGCTGTAATGCATCACAATTACTGTAGCTGTAACACAAACATGTTAATCCTTTAGTACTTTAGAACTGAACTCAGAGTAAATATTTATTTTTTAAAAGGTAAAAGATGTGCAATTTTATCTGTATACAATTTTAAATCCGCTGATGGTTCTGTAACTTGTCGCTTGGTGATGGTTTTGCAGCGTACAGCGCATGCACTAAAAACTGGATTAGAAAACCAATTCATTTTAGTGACAATGGAATCAGACAGCTACTCAAAATGGTTTGAATCTATTGTTTTCATCTGCACCACAAACTGTAAACAGCTCTGCCTGTTGCAAATGGAAACGACCTGCAGGAATGGTGCAGCCTGACAAACGAAGACCGTTCTTTAAAACAACCTGCAGTTTCATGCACTGACGATCGTCGAAAAAACACTAGAACTACACATCAGCTGCAGAAGCAGAGACAAAAAAGGCCAGCTTTATTTAAATTTTCAAACACTCTCCTCTCAACAAATACAAAAAGTTTCAAAAGGAAATTCCAGTAAACTTTGGCTGAATATTCGGTTTCACTGGCATCTCGTGCTGAGAAAATAGAGAACAGTGTCCACCGACAGACAAAGAGGACCTACTGTCCTCCAACGACCCTTTGCAGTGTTGAGTCTTCACAGGCATTTCAGAGAAGATAATGCACTGGAAATTAAGTTCATATGCATGATCATGAGGGGAGCAGGAAACAAAAACCTGATACTGATGCCAAGAACACAAAACCAGGGATTGCCTTCACACAAAACCAACAGAACCTCGTAGGCTTTTATTTTTTTACAAATTGTAAACGTTTCACTTTGCATATTCCAAGCTTGACTGCGATCGTGTGCAATGCAGAAAAGATCAGAGTACGACAGGTGAAATGGGTTTGAATCCTGCTTGCCTGATTAGACTTTAGCATTTAGAGAGCGAGTATAAAGAAGTGTCTTTATATTTAAAAAAAAAAAATCACAGGAAAGAAAGTGTTCTTCAAATTTGGATTTAATTAAAGCGACCCTGACATTAAAGCCTTTTTTCAGAAATCACAGACACTGCCCTTCCCCTAGATGGCACTCTTGAACTAGTGGTTCCTGTCCCGCACACGCACTGCAGCACGCAAATCTGTTTCAATAGCAAACCATATACATAAAGACAGGCAGGCTGCAGCACACTCTACAGCTGCGGCTCTCAACTACGCTCCTCGGAACCGGAGCGTAGTTGAAACCCTTAACTGAACTAACAATTAGCTTAATTAGATCTTTTTAATTGTTCTCAGCTCCTAACAAGTTGATGAAGTTACTTCCACGATTTTACAGTTAACTTGAAACTGTTTAAGAGCTGAAAACAACTGAGCTAACTGTTAGATTAAAGAATACATAAGGGTTCCTTGAGGACTGCAAACCCCATCCGCATTCCGGCACCAAAACCAGACTCCGGTCCAGGTTTTCATTCCAACCTGTTTCAGTTTAATTGCAGTCCAGGGTCTGTGATCATTAAGAATTATAGGAAGAACTTTATGTGAAGGAATGGATCAAACTGCTATGCAACGGGAGTCTTACTTCCATCCCTGGAACACGGGGACTGGAAAGGAGTTTTGGCCACTCGTGAAAACTAGAAAACTCAAAAAAAAAAAAAAAGATTTATTAACGCAAGCACTTTATTTGCATATTCCCCCCCCCCCGCCGCCAGAGTCTGGATCTCTTAATTATATTAAAATACAATAGAAAAGGTCATTATAACTCTTCCCAATACAGTGCATATTTACAATCACACCTGGGGTTTTGAATGATAATTGACATGTGACACTTTGCAATGTATTAACACTGTGAGGAACGCTGTATGCAACAGACGGCTTTTCAAAACCTGATTAAATTAAAAAGGAAAAACATTAAAAAATTAAGAGAGAGTCTGTGGTCCAAACAATAAGGAAAACGCAAACTGATTTGGTTTGAACACAAACGCCTTTTGAATCTTTTACTAAACGATAAAACAAGCTTAAAAAAAAAAAAAAACAGGCTTGGGTTCTGCCCTTATTTTAATCCAAATAAATAATACAACAGAGAACATTTCTTTGTCAACCAAAATGGGCACATTATCAGCTATAAGAAATACTCCGTCTCTGTCTGTCTGTCGGGTGGAACATTTTGCAAGCAAGCTTTGGGCTTTCTCAAAACACAACACGGTACTCAACGCAGAGCGGTGGACTTTTAAAGAGACCAGGATTCAAACGCTGCCTCTCAACTCCACACAGCCCTTGTAGATTAATTCCCCAAATCGTTAACCCCCTCGACCTGCGGTTCGAGACAGTTCCCTGTCCAGAAACCAAGCAACAATAAAAACAATAACCGGCAAAGCAAGCCTGCAGCCGCACCAAGCTCTGAGCTAAAGAAAAGGGACGAGGCCTGGTGCACACTCTGCAGCCTTCAGGAAAAGGAGATCCCAGGGGCAAAAGGGGTTTAACTGAACCTTCCAGTCACTGCCTTCCCCCGCCCCTTCAATTGAAATTCATTGTGCATTTCAGAAACGTGCCCCTGTGTGTCTAGCGCTCCGCTAGATCGAGTCCCTTCGGTGAGGTGTGCTTCCCCAGGGGAGTGAAGGTGATGGGGGCTGTTTGTTTAGGATGCAGGGGTGGGGTGGGGTGAGTGGGAGGTAGGGGGTGTGTGTGTGGGTGCTTAGGGCTCCATCTTGATCCCTGTGATGAAGGGCAGGCCCGTGGGGACCTTGCGCTTGTACTCCAGATAGTCCTCTCCGAAGAAGTGGATGAGCGTGATCTCCTCTTCCTCGATGCGCTCCCGGAAGAACCTCCAGGAGGCCAGGGTATATCCCAGCAGGCACACCGGGTTACACAGCAGCACCTGCAACGAGAGCCACAGCCACGCCCCCCCGGGGCGATTACAACAGCGCCTGTGCAATCTGGAATCCACTCCCTGCAGCTAACCCTCCACACACCTGCGGATCACCATCGATTCCAGTTCAAGCACACATTTATCACACGATCGTTACTCTTGTATTTTTAACCACTTTTAGTGACCCATTATGTTTTGGAAAAATAAGCGAGATAGTTCTGTTTCTGTATTTGTAGCTGCGATTATTACTGCTTGGTTATTTAAAATAAATAGAGTAGACATGTTAAATGTGACAGTTTGTGTTTCTTTTTTAGTAGATTTGTAATTACTGCTTCCTTTCCTCTTCTGAAAACTATCCTCATTAACAGGGCTGCTAGCCCCCCCTCCCTCCTGCTCACTGGAACTCTTCCCGTGGCTGGTTCACACGTGGCTTACCTGCGTGCCGATGCTCCAGTAGAACCAGCCCACGTAGGAGGGGTGCCTGAACCAGGAGTAGACTCCGGCGGTCACCAGCACGTGGCTCTGCGCCTTCTCGTTCTGGACGATGTGGTTGAAGTTGGAGCCGGCGGTGAGCATGGCAGACTTCCGCAGGCACTCCCCGATCAGCACCATGAGCAGCCCCAGAGCACTGAGCCAGGGAAGAGGCTTCAGCTCTGCAGAAAAACACCCCCACAAGCACGTCAGGGTCTTCAGCTCCCCCCTCAAAACATCCCCACAAGCACGTCAGGGTCTTCAACTCCCCCCCAAAACACCCCCACAAGCACGTCAGGGTCTTCAACTCCCCCCCAAAACATCCCCACAAGCACGTCAGGGTCTTCAACTCCCCCCCAAAACATCCCCACAAGCACGTCAGGGTCTTCAACTCCCCCCCAAAACATCCCCACAAGCACGTCAGGGTCTTCAACTCCCCCCCAAAACATCCCCACAAGCACGTCAGGGTCTTCAACTCCCCCCCAAAACATCCCCACAAGCACGTCAGGGTCTTCAACTCCCCCCCAAAACATCCCCACAAGCACGTCAGGGTCTTCTTTTCAACCCCCCCTGCCTGCACCCACTGTGTGTTGCAGCATCATTCAAGTTTGGTGCATCTCTGAGGTGTTGGAGCCCATTCCAGCCACGTGTTTAATCACTGAACCGAGCAGCCCAGAGCCTTGCTCCACCCAGGGCCAACTATTCAATTGCACCTGGATTTTCAACAAGGTTGGAACAAAATCCTGGACTGGAATGCCTCGTAAAGAGCCGCAACCTCTTGTAATTGCCTGTATGAAAAGTCTAAGCTCACGCTCCAGTGTGGGACAGCTCAAACTGCTCTGCAGTGGGGAAAGTTACATCCTGATATTTTCTAAAAGTTTTTTTTTTTTCTAAAACAAATGAATTGGAGATAAAACTACAAACAAACAAAAATTTGCAAAACAGCAAGTGATGCAGCACTCTCGTTTTTGCTCGAGCCGCTGTGCCCTGCTCACAAGAAGGGTGCTTCATACAGCAGAGAGAGAGACTGTGCATTGGGTCATTGCTGTAACAATGCAACCCTCCCCTCCCCAAACCAACCCTTCACTCTACACAAGTACAGAGATTCATCCACAGCTAGAGCGTGAGGACGCACTGACCTGGGAAGAGCAGTTTCTCCACAGTGAACTCCACCCAGGACGACACTGCTGCCACTTTGTACTCCAGGCTGTGGTTGAGCAGGAAGGAGTCGAGGGAGAGGCTGTGTGGGTTGATGATGGCCGTCACCAGGTATTCAGAGTAGTGAAAGAAAGACAGCGAGCACATGTACCTGCGAGCAGCAACACAGAGGGAGCAGGATTCACAGGGAGGGAGTTGACAAGACTCCCACTGCATAGTGGAGTGATCCACTCCAGGTGTTAAACGATTAGTAGCACTAGTTTAATGAGACACACCTGAGCTTGTAACCTATACACTGTGGCTACTGAAGCTTGTGTTAAAACCTGGAATGGATGAAACTGCTTCACAACAGGAGTCTTATTTCCACTGCTGCAATACACCGAAAAGCAGCGTTTACTAATGTCTTCAGCCTAGAGTTAAACCAGCAATCAGCCCATCCCAGAATTCACAGCCAAGACAGCCTTTGGCTTCACAGACAGGATAATCAGAAAACAATTGCACTTAAACTATTGTGAGCATGCAGGAGCTGGCGAGAGAGACTGGGGTCCGTTGGATGGTTAAGGAAACTAGCAGGCAGCACTGCTGAACGCTTACCAGCCAAAGGGTCCCCATGATGTCTGGCTGAAGCTCACAGGCAGGCCACAGCCAAAGGCAAACCCCAAGAAGCAGGCTCGCACTGCAACCTGGTAAAGAGGGAGAGAGAGAGAGGGGGATCCATCAGCTAATGCAACAGACTCAAAGGAGACACTGCAGGGACTGAAAACAGCCTCCTACTGCACAGCCCGTCTCTGTGTTAATACATTATAATCGGGGGAAAATCCGATTAGCAATTCCATATTATTATTACAAACATATACTGAAAGAACAAAACAGTCCTCCATAATATAACTTTTGCTCTAGTTTCAAACCTCAAGGAAGATAACGATGCGTGTGGCGGATCATGAGATCCACGCCTCTATTTGAAATGCCCACCAGTGCTACAGACTGTACTGGGGAAACAAATCCGGCGAGACAACTGACCTCAATGCTTAATAACAGGATCACAAACAACTCTGAACGTGTGTCTGTGCGCACAAGATTATTTGAAGCAATGCATTTTTCCGTTGGCATGCATTGAAATGAGCGAGCATTGCAGCTAACCGTTGCAAAGTGACAGCCAGCTTGCGCACGTTAACGAGCTACAGAAATACAAATAACATTTTAAAAAAAAAGACACACACAAAACCAGTGTGAGTGTTAGGAGCGAGGATGCGTTGCGTTACCTGGTAGACAGGTCCCTTGTAGAAGACCAGCAACAGTCCATTGACCGACGCGACATACACAGCGACTGCTGCTTTACTGCGTATTCCGCCGAGCAGGGTCTGAACCCATTCAGCGTCTGACCCGGCAGCCGACAGCAGCGGGATGCAGACCGCACAGAGACCCAGGACAAAGCTGCAAACACTCGCTCGCCCCTCCGGCACAAACTTACTGCCAGCCATGTTGGAGACCAGGAGCTACCCTGCAGAAACATCGCGGCTTCTCCCCCGCCCTCAATGCAAACGCGACTATGCAAATCATCCAAGCCAAGCTCTGTCTGTACAGGGAACCGTCTCTTTACCGCCGCCTAGCGGATGCCTGTGAGACCGCACGGTCCCTATACCTGGACATAATGTCCACCTTTCCAATGTCACAGTGCACGTAGGAAGGTTATTTCCCTTCATAAGTATATCAACGCATAGCCAAGTATTACTTAGGAGGTAAAGTCTGGTGCAAAAAGAAAAAAACAAACATATATGAGCTTTGGAAATGTCTGTTAAACTGCAAAATGATTATGCAGATGTTTGCATGAAACTTTTATAGATAGGATTCGTGCAGGACTGGTGAACTCGGGACGCAATACCGTTTTGTTATCCCATCTTTGTGACTGGAACTGTGCTGGAATGTACCAAGCTGCTGCAGTACGCCTCGGCGGCCACTAGGGGGGAGTCACCGCAACATGGGGGTTAATGATGGCTCTCACCGGTAGATGTTAAAATGAGTTGACCAACTTATGGGATGTATACTTTCAAGTGTTTATGTTAGGTTTGTTGGTATGTGTAGGTTGCCATAGTAGTATATTTTCAACTTTGCTTAACACGAAACGTGGATTTGAAATTGATTTTTTTAAAAAGAGGTTAAAAGGGGCCACACTGAATCAGTTCTCAAGACTGGAGACTTCTTGTATCAAAGTGTGACTCAATATTTCTGTGTTACCTTCCAAAGCTACTAATAGGGCTGCTGTTGCTAAGGGAACAGATACAAGCAGCCTCACGTGATTTAAAAATTATTATTGTTAATATTACTCAATCAGAAATTAAAATTTTGTTTTGGCCTACAGTTCAAGGCCCCAAGCAAGACCTGTTCTGTTGCCATAGCGACCCAGCAGCCATCCACTGTGCAATGCCCCTCCCTCCCTCTCTCTCTCTCTCCCTCCCCCATCCCTCTCTCTCCCTCCCCATCCCTCTCTTTCTCTCTCTCTCTCTCTCTCTCTCTCTCTCTCTCTCTCTCTCTCTCTCTCTCTCTCTCTCTCTCTCTCTCTCTCTCTCTCTCTCTCTCCCCTCCCTCTCTCCCTCTCTCTCTCCCCATCCCCTCTCTCTCTCTCTCTCTCTCTCTCTCTCCCTCTCCCTCTCTCTCCCTCTCTCTCTCTCTCTCTCTCCCTCCCCTCTCTCTCTCTCTCTCTCTCTCTCTCCCTCTCTCTCTCTCTCTCTCTCTCTCTCTCTCTCTCTCTCTCTCTCTCTCTCTCACCTCACTCTCTCTCTCCTCTCTCTCCCCCATCCCCTCCTTTCCTCTCCCTCCCCATTCCCTCGCGTCTCTTTCTCTCTCTCTCTCTCTCTCTCTCTCTCTCTCTCTCTCTCCCTCTCTCTCTCCTCTTTCTCTCTCTCTCTCTCTCTCTCTCCCCATCCCTCTCTCTCTCCTCTCTCCCTCCCTCTCTCTCTCTCCTCTCTCCATACCCTCTCTCTCTCCCCCACCCCTCTCTCTCCCTCCCCCTCCCTCTCTCTCTCTTTGTAGCAATACTGCGCACAAACATTCATCACGCTGGCATTTCCTACAAATTACAGAACGGCGCCTCTGCATTACACTGCCCGCCACAGGTGACGGGAATTCAAAAGGTCTTGTAACAATAATAAAAACAACGACTACTACGACTGAGCTACGAATAGTTATAATAATACGTGTTTGTTTACAATCTCAACCCCAACAGTATCGCCCGGGGTTACTCGCATTATGAAACCGATATATATGTATATGTATATGTTAGATAATCATTGCAAGTTGCTCGTGTTTTTGAACCAGGTGTTCTCAGAACTGAAACATTTCCCGTGGGATTTGCCACGGCTGACCTTACCGGTTTGTAGAACAGCAGCGTGTCACTAATTGACATTAGCATGTATTTTATTCCAAACTGCCTTTTATTCTGAAAACTATGGGGAATACGGAAAAGGGGGGAGGCCTGTCAAAGGTGAAGGCGTCAGGGCGCGCTGTGCGCCACGCTAATCGATGATTGTTTCCACGACCTTGTAATGATCCCTAAGGACCCAATTACTGGAGGAGACCCCGAAAGCAGATTGACGGCGCAGTAATTTAAAATGTAGCGTCATTTCCCATTGGAAAAGGTCGTGCTGTCATCAGCTGTTTGAGCTGGAGTGGTGGTGTGAACCCCGTCAGTTATGGATCATGCACCATTTTTTAGTGCACGCATAGTTATAGCTACAGTATATTTTATGGGTGTTTAACCAGAGGTACCTTTGACTCCCCTCGAAGTGTGTGGGGTAGGGTCATCTATGTGTCCCAGTTGAGTACAGGAGACTCTCGGCTAATGCACTAATATATTGCTTTTTTCGAATGGCAAAAGGATGCCCTCTCGTTTTATTTAATTCATTCGTCTTCATTAGCGCCCCTTTATCCGGTTCTGTTCGTGATCTATCCCGCTAGCAGTCTCCTCGCCGGCTGGGTTAGCGCATCAGTTCCAGCGCGCAGCCCCGCGTCGGCGGCTCCGTGATGAACGATGTACTGAAAGAACAGATATGAACAGCACGCCCCGCGGGGCAGCACGGAGGAGGGATGGGGAGGGGGACGGGGTAGGCAATTCACAATGGCCTGTTTTATTACCTTAAACTCAGCAATGTTTTCAGTTTTAGGCTTCTATGATTAAAAACGCAGCGGGTACAAACCGTTTGGATTGAATTAAGTGCCCCTTTTAATATGTAGTATGCGGGTTGACAGTTTTAGTGACACTGTTTCCAAATGTAAATAATAATAATAACAACAACCAAGAAATTAGAGGGAAAGCAATACGGTTAGCGGGAGCGATTTCATTTCAGCTTTTCAGTATAATTCACAGCCAGGGTATTGAACCTGGTATTTTCCATTACAATACAATTACGAGCAGGGAGGCTTTGTGTAGCTTTCACAGGATCAGTCCAAGGGCACATTAATTCCGAAATGACATCTGCGCTCTTGAGCAACAGGAAGAAATATCAATACCAAAAAAAAAAAAAAAAAAAACCCAGGAGAGACTGAAAAACATTTTTTAAAACTTGTATTTGGACTGTACGAACCTTTAATTATCAATAATGAAAGGAGAGAGGAAAAACACCCATTACTGTTAGAGAACTCGCAAGGGCTGAGAGGCTGCACAGACACACCCCGTGCTGTCTAACTCATATCTGTAGGGCTCTGAAGGAACCTGACCTTTTCCAAAAGCTTACTCGTGGCTTGTTGAACAGGTGACGCTTACGCTAAAGTTATAGAGGAGATTCCCAGCAGGTGCGCTACACGTAGCTCTGCAATGGTGCTCGCAAACACACACAGAATACACGAACAACGAATAAATAAGAAGACACTAAAACACACAGGGCAAATAAAGAATAAAATAGAAATCACACAATACCTTGTTTTAAACAGCATTTATTTCTACACAGTACCTTAAAAACAAAAACAAAAAGACACAAGACGCACTCGGACAGCTTGCAATGAACACATTTACTGTACAAAACTTGAACAGAAACCAACGGAAGGCAGCAACGCAATATTAATAACAATGCAAATGACATCACAGCGCGATGCTTTTCCTTGGTTACGTGAATGCTTCCAGTGTCCAGCATACAGATCGTTTATATTCATGCCTAACAAGGGCACTGAGGAAGGCAATGCTAAGCGCTAAATATCACGGGAAACAGATACCGGTGCAGATATCGTGTTATTCAATCACACAATGCGCAGCAGGAAAATCAATAAATAAATACATGCCAGCCTCATAAAACAGGGTGTTTTCTGATTAAACGTTTAAGATTTTTATTTACTAACAGTTTAAGCGTTTCAATCTCTACCTGCCTGATGCAAACTATCACTGACATACAATACAACGATCTTCTGAAAAACTCTGGCGACATCGATTCACCTTGACTCAGCCGCGTAAAGCGACGCGCACTCTACAGCATCAGGCTGCCAGCATTCCCTCGGTAAACCACGTCCCTGCTTACAGGTCTCTGCAATTCCCTGATAACTCGGACGCATCTAGTATAAGAAGCGTGCCCTGATCTGTTTTTGCCTCCGCTGAATCGTCCAGTTCAGAAGCGCGTTTGTATAATTGTTTTAACTCTTTGCTGCCCTGGTTATGCCCTCATTCCTATTTATTTGCTTATTTTCTCAGTTAAATATATTGGACGCTGGGCAGCAAAGGGTTAAACAGTGTTTCATTCATTCTTTTTTATTTTTATTTTGCAATCAAGGTTACACGAAGTTGCGGCTGCATGCGGGGAGAAAGGGCTCCCGCGCGGCGCATCGGTCTTGTTAATAAAAGAATAAAAGAGGCTCACATATCAATGAAGGACAGAGTCAGCAATTAATCACCGGCCCCCTCCGTCTCCGACCTCGCAAGCGCGTTACCGTCTGCGGAGAGGAGTCACTAACAGCCAGGTCAGTCATTCATTCATTGAGACCCCACGCTACCGTTTACAAAGGCAGACTCCCGTCACCCATATAGAAAGAAACAAAGATGGTGTGTGTGTGTAATCTCGCACTATAAGATTGCATTAATGCGTTTGAAATTTATTAAAGGCGATTCACGCAAAAAACCGTAACAAAGTACCAGTTAAATATTCACCTTTATTCTAAACAGTACAGGAAGGCAGCATATTAAACAAAACGAACAGGCGCACTCATTTTGTGAAAAGCCACTACCACAACACCCTGGAAAGAAAATTGGTATGTTTTATTCCACAGATTTCTTAAAACTCAAAAAAACAAAACAAAACAAAAAAAAACAATAATAATAAATTCCCTGACCACAGCCAATCTGTTCGCTCTGCGCCACAGAGAGGTCCAGGTGATAAATCATTTTCTTCAGCTAGTAAAAAAAAAACCAGACGACACATTTCACTGGAGCTCTGCTTGAGCTAATAGGTATGATACTATCTTCACAGGCAGTATGGAGAAGCAAGGGTATTAGTTACATCTCCCTCTCTCTCTCTGAGGTCAAATATACCAGAGAAACTGTACAGAACCCCCCCCCCCCACCCCCACCCACACAAGCACAATGCCAGCGTCCACACGCCTGCACTTTCCCGTTCCTGCGCAGTGGTGCTCTACTGGAGAAAGTGAAATTGTAAGAGGACACCGCTTGGCATGTTGTTTCCCTGCCTGGACGGTGGAAATGAATGAGAAATCAATGGGCCGTGTTGCAGAACTGCATGATGATAGATCACCTTCCTGAAAGCACTTCAAAAACAGAGACAGAAATAACACTAAAAGCAGCAGCAACAACTACGGCAACACAAAGGCAGATGTGAAAAGGCAAGAAAGCGGCAAACGGCACGGTGTGCTTTCAGGTCTCATTACAAGTGCAACAACTATGTACAAACTGAGTCTATTACAATATCTTCTTTTTGTAGTAAAGGCAAGCGAAACAGGTTAACACACACACAAAACAGAAGCAACACAGCAGATGAAACAAGCAGCACTTTCAGCAACCCTTCATGTGAGTACACTGCTGCATCCTGTAAGGAAGGAGTTTTTGCTGCAGCCTGCAAAGATAAGCCTGACAGAGTGTACCGCACCGCCCGTGGCCCTGCCAAGCACAGTTCCTATGGAAACACATGCTTTTCCTAACACACTAAAGGGTTTCGATATGGGATGCCTTGGAGGTCGACGCGGTACTGCTGTGGCTCCTCTGTGGAAAGGATATTGATCTGCTGGTTCACACACTGTGAAGGGAGGCATCACACAGGTCTGCCAGGAGAAGCGAAAACAGCTTCCCGGGAAAGTGTTTGGGTTGCTGATCCAGGGCTGGAAATAAGACTCCCATTGCATGGGCATTTGATCCGTTCCTGGTTTTGCTAAGAGCTTCATAAGGAGCTTGTTATCCACAAACTGTGGTTCACGAAGCTCACAGGAAAACCTGGAACGGTGGAAACTGCTGTGCAGTTGGAAGAGAAATCCAAGTCTGGACTAAGACGCGATACAGAACTATTCATTTAAAAAATATTTTTACTAGTGTATATGTGCCATTTTAATCTTGTAAAAAACAGCCAGGATAGAAGATACAGCCAGGTTCACTAAACTTCTGTTCCAGTTCAAATAGAATTCAAAAGAAAATCTTATTTATCTTACTTTTGGTGCATGTGACATAAAAAAACAACTAAATAAATACACAGACAGCCTGTAACATTTAGCAAAATACACTTAAGAGATACAACTCTGTATGTGTAGAGTCTTCCTCATGCGATATACACCTCCTTTGGTACTGGGAGGGCAGTATCACTGTCGCTCTCTCTCTCTCTCCCCTCCTCAGTACGCCTGGGGTCCAGCCTTGCTCTCGTCTAACTCTGCATAGTGGGAGTTGGCCTGTCCCGAGTTCTGCTGGTCGATCGACTGATAACAGTCTCTGTTATGAGCCATGCTGGGTAAACCTGCATGAACACAGCGCGTGTCAGAGAAAACATCAACAAGACTACAAACAACCACCTTCATGGTAACGAAGCGCTGACAACAGGGCTAGAGCGCGTCTTCTCGTCCGTTCCACTCCACTTCAGGTCTGCCAGCTTGCCTTTAACCCTTTCAGTCCTGAATTACATTTGTCGAGCTGAAGAATTTAAGTTTATATAACTCAAAAAGGAACTCCTTTACTGAGTATACATGAGTATGATGAGGTGGCGGCACTGAAAGGGTTAAAGCTGTACAGAATTACTGAGTTGGATTGCAAAGCCACAGATAACACAATATCCAGATGTACCTGGTCATCTGCGCTGTGGTACTGAACAACGTTTACTTCCCTTTCTATTTCCACAGACACTTCCCGTAAGTAAGATGATCAGCTGTAAAAAGCAAACAAAGAGCACTTCCACAAAGTAAGAGAAACACCTGCTGGATTACTAGATCATTTCCATCCAAAATAAACAAGAGAACAAACTGGAAGACAGCCTTCAGAGGGTCTGCTAGGAAATGACATTTAAAAAAGGGTTATTATAAAAAAAAACAACTGCGCACTGGGATCCTCGAGACTCAAGACTTTGTTTCCTCGGGGGTCCCAGATATTCAACGTGTAACATAGTTGTGCAACAGCCATAAAATACAAGCAACAGTCTTCAAACGTCAGAAGCAACAAGAAGAAAAAAAAAGGAACACAGAGCGACGAAGCAAAGCACACAGCCGTCACAAACTGACGGGATAGAGCGTGTGCAGAACCTTCGCTGCACTGTTACACAGGCAAAAAGGAAAAACAAATATAGTCATCCGATTAGCTAGCTGCAAAAACCAGAGGTGCCGGCAGGCAGCAACGACCTGGATCGCAATTGGATTGGTTGACAGGGAAGGAAGCAGCATGCGATTGGTCAAGGAGACACACAAGGCATTAAGCGGCTTGTCCCGTTTCAGGAGGATGAAGAGGTGAAGGTATGAAGGTCAGAGGTGAAGCTCGCACACAGAGGATCAAGAGGGCAGTTCAGTTGGGCAGTAGGGGGAGGGCAGGAGGGGTAAGGAGGGCGGTGGTTTCAGTAGTGACGAATGTGGGGGACACTGTCAACACTGTCCATCGTCTATCGGCTGTCTACAGAAGAAGTCTCCAGGTCTTAGGGTGAAAAAGAAAACCGAAAAGGAGAAGAAGAAAATAAAAAAGTCAGGAAGTTGCGCAACATAATCTTAGCAAGACATGACACAAGAGCAAATGACTGCAATGCAAAGAAGGACGTTTGTGTGCAGAGCCACACAGACCACACTAGAAAGTGTGAATACTGTTCCAGAATGATTTAAAAAAAAAAAAAAAAAAAAAGCACAGCTTGCACTGAAGAGGTTATAAAGTACTCGATAAACAGAGAACCAGTGCTTTTGCTTTGTTTAAAAACTTCTGGTTGTGCTGTCTGTCTGTCTGTCTGTCTATTTTATTATATAAATACAATACAATACAATACTTGTGTGGTGATGCACTGCATGGGACAGGTCCTGCGCCTGTGTGCTGGGCTGCTGGTGCGTACACACTACATACCGAAGTTGACGTATTCTCCACCCCTCTCGCGGTACATCTGGTAGACGAAGAAGCAGGACGCGGGTTTGAGAATGAGACTCAGGATCGCCATGCCGGCGCAGAACCGGAAAAGGGACGGCCCGCTGTTGTAGTAAATCCCGAAGTGGATGATATCCGTGAGGATGGTTATCGACATTCCGATCAAAAACTGGGAAGAGAAATTGTTGGGAACAAAAAAAAATGGGCAGCAATTGTAGCAGCAATCTGAATCTCCTTCAATACTTTCAGCTACAAGTGTCCCAACACTGCCGACCACTTCACCAACCCTGGATCTGGGTGAGCTCCTATAAAAGACACTGAATCCACTGAACTAGAGGGCGTCTCTTTGCCCAGTTACTTAGCGCTGAGAGAGTTCTGGCTACAGCAGCATTCTGTGCTTTCGTTTCCTGACATGCTTCCAATGAGGTTAGAGATCTGTAAACTCACCAGGAGCACGGCGTCGATGGAGTCCCTCTGAGCGACGGCCCAAACCCCAATGGCTAGGACGGTGACGTTACTCCACGCGTAAGATACAGGGAGCCACGGGTACATAAAACCCCTGGGAAGCACAAGACACACAGAATAAGGGATTCCTTCAGGGACTCTTAAAGCTGCGTTTGCCATATTTTTCAAATGCCTTCTCCTATTTCGTGAATACACCGTTTTCACTTATCTCCCAATCACTGTATTCAAGAAGTGTCCCAACCTAATATAGTTAAGCTTGACAGACTGTTTAAACCCGAACCCATTATTCTAGACATACTGATCCCATAGCACAGTCCTCAGTTATATGGAACTACCAGTTTTCGTTGGAACGGGCTTGTTACACAATGCTGTTATTTTTCATTACTCATACGATAAATTAAAAATAAAAAAACAGTACAGTAGTCTTTACACTACAGTGCATGTTTGTAAAATCTGTATAAAAATCAGGTTTATCGGATTACACTGAAATCAGAAAGGTAGACAGGCGTCTGACACAAATGTTGATGAAATTCAAGGCAGACAAGGTGTGTTCAGCAAGTCCAAAGCGATAGGCAGACGTGATCAGCGCAAAACTGGCTTAAAAAGCACGGGCGCTTTCAAGCTTTGACGGAATAAGATTTGCCCAGCCGGGTGCTAATCTCTCACAGCGACTTTCCCAGATCCGTATTTCCTGCTCGGAGAGAAAGGGACACAAAGCAAGTGCAAGGACTGAAGAACTGGTGTGAGGCTCACAATCACAACCCTTTAAACCAGCGTTCCACACGATAAAACTAACCCAAGACTGCATCTCCTGTGCTGGGAACTCGCAGAGGAAACTCACAAGGAGACCTGGGACGGATCAAACTGCTACACATCGGAAATTATTCTCCTGCTTTACAATTAAAAAATAATAATTAAAACACAAAAAGACACCGATAAACTCCGCTAGTGCTGCTGTCACTAAAGTTGATTTCTACTCATCATGCTGCAGTCCACCCTTGAAACGGCAAAGGAGAACTGGAGAAATTCCAGGGGTGCCTGAAAAAAAAAAAAGGGGTGTGTGTGTTTGCTCAGCTCACTCACCATATTGTTAGAAGCCAGTGGACTAAGACGATAGCCTAGTCGAGGAGACAAGAAAGAGACATGAGAGTGAAGGATTGCCATCATCATCATCATTACTATAATTATTCTTATTGAAGATGGTGATTATGAACATTAGTAGTTAATTATGCTGTACCGTATACAGCACGGTTTAAACAGCATGCAATCCCTTATCGTTAGCTCAGTGCAGTACGGTGCCATACTCCACACACACCTGAAACACGTCATTTAGAACGGAACTTTCTGGGTGGATTCGACGTGCGTGTTCCAATTACGCGAGAGAGGGCAGGTACTTAAAAACAGTACAATAACCCAGCACCGTGCATAGCCGTGCAACTTCCTTAAATAGTAATCAAGTGATCTTTTCAAAAAGTACACGAGTGCAAAACGACTTCTTAACACATTCAGTACTTGCACGGCTGTACAGTAGTTATGCACGGCTTATGGTCAAAAGTTAGGCATCACCTCCATATGTTAACGTAGCTTTATTCAGCAGCTTTTATTCGACTTTAATATGAAGCAAAACATGTGTTCATTCTGTACAGGGTGATGCAAAACTTTTAGCCACAGCTGTCTACAATGCAAAATGTTATGTAATTACCTTTAAGTTTATGGCTGGTATTTCCATGTCCTTTGGCTACGCTAGTTCCAAAACTTTTCTGTAAACCCTAGTTATGGCAGCTTCTTTTTTTATCCTCTCTCTTCCTCAGTCCGAAGCAAAAACAAACCATGTGACTCCTGCCTGACTTCACGTAATTAGGAAAAAAAAAAAAAAAAAGCAAAACAGGGTGTGTTCACGGAGAATCATTCTGCGCAGATTCTGACCAGTTTAGCCAATTATCTGCGCAGAATGATCTGCGTGACCGCGGCCATTGGCTGAAGCGGTCAGGTCCTGCACAGAATCTGCGCAGAATGATCTGCGTGAACGCAGACACAGTCTCTCAGCCTCAGCCCGCACCGCACAGGGTTGCTAGGAGACCATCAGCTTGAGGTGGCACTGGCTGGCGAGCTATATATATATATATATCTCACACACTGGAAGTAAATATAAGAAAGGGAACTTCACAACCACTTGGTTTAAAGTTGCATTGCAACTTCATTTTGAATATCCCTCCAAACCTGCGTTTCTGTGGAAAGGTGTAAACCATGCCAGAAACACGGTAAAGTGATATTAAACCGTGTGGTAAAACCACGGTGAAGTGTGGTAACTGGAAAGTGTAAAAACGCAACTGGTACTGAGTCAATATACCAACGCAAACCTTTACAGAGCCTGTGCAAGAGCTTTGTTTAAGAGCCGGTGGATATAAGACACGATCACATGAAATCCTTGCTTTTTTTCCATAGCTGCGTGACCCCTCTCACTGCTCTGTGTGCTTTTTTAATTTTTAAAATTTTTTTATCAGCGTGCCACTCTGACGTGATAATGGCTGCTCACGCCTCTTTCTCTATTTTTAAACATATCTTATACCTGTCATAAAATCATCACACAAACAAAACGTCCCCCGTCCCCGTCTCTGTAACTGAGCTATTAATCTTCAGATTATTGATTTTTGTTTGGTTCCAGTGCTGGGTTCGTGGAAGTAATGAGCTGAAACTGTATCACGGTGATATCTTAATGCCTATAATGGCTCATTTTTAACTGCAGCACAGGGGTTGTTAAAGTGATTACAGACGTCAGTTGCAAAAAAAAAAGTGGCAA
The DNA here is from genome assembly GCF_017654505.1 of Polyodon spathula. Taxonomy (NCBI): domain Eukaryota; kingdom Metazoa; phylum Chordata; class Actinopteri; order Acipenseriformes; family Polyodontidae; genus Polyodon; species Polyodon spathula. The sequence goes on along the minus strand of NC_054549.1, from coordinate 10,047,943 downwards.
TGGTACCCTGTGAGCTGTCAAAACTGCAGTACAGAGGTGTGTACAAAAAGGGAACGTCTTTACTAATATAATCCTTTAACCTGCCTCAATTTACTTTCGGCGCTCACTTTTAATGGGGTCTTGGTATAGCACACAGTGCCACACAGTGGCAGAATGTTGTAACTGCAGATTTTTTTTTATGGCATTTAAAACTGAGGAACCAGATTCTGCATTTGTAAGTTGGAAGTGTCAAGCTTCGTGTGCACAGCTAGCTGCTGAACTTGCCCACAGAGAGCTTTATAATACCAACCTTTTTTTTGTTTTTTTTCACCACCATTCGGTTCCACTTCTTGTCCATCTTTTTGTTTTCTATTCTATGGACCAGATGCCCTGTTCGGTGCTCCTTTGGCTCTGAGGCGTGACTCTCTCCTCATGTTATTTCTGACAAGCTCATTTGTCTTCTGGGTCACTTCTGGTGATGCCTGCCGTCTCCGTCCTGTCCCGTCCACGCTCCCCTGAGCTCCCCTGAGCTCCCCTGCATGTCTCCATGGGGGTTGCAGGTCTCGGATCCATTATGTCAGAACATCCAGAACATATTAGTCAAAGTCAGACACAGTGGCGTGATGCGACCGGTTCCCATCTACCCCGCCAGCTCTGGCTGTTTCTTTTGTTCGTTCAGTTTGGTTCCTGTGGGGTTCGTAGCTCCCAGCAGCACGCTGCTAAACATTCAGCTAGATGCCTCACATTTGTGAGGAGCACAAGTGTTCACACAAAGGCCTATTTGTAGACTGGAGTATTTGAGTGTTTAGTGTACCAGACTGTTTACACGCTCTGTTATATTGTCTATTCAGTTGTTCTATTGTGATATTGTGTATTCAGGTGCAGAATATATATATATATATATATATATATATATATATATATATATATATATATATATACACACACACACACACACACACACACACACAGTATACAGTATTTATAAGGTGCAGCTGTGTGTCTGTGGTAGATTGTAATGTCTCATTTGTGGAGTGGAGTTTTGGAGCTCGTTACAGTTATGTGGAGAAGTGACCCTACCTGCATTAAAATCCAGTTTCAAGTTTAAAATCGCAGATCTCTATTTTACCAGGAGCTCTTCTGAAAGCAGCAGAAACTAATATATAAGTACATTAATTAAAAAACAACAACTGACAATATAAGCTGAAAAATCAGCAGTCCAGTCCAGTCATAGGTATGATGTGGGAGTAGGTTTGTGTCTGCTGTTGTCCGCGTACCCTCCCTCAGGTCCCCTCACCTGTGTTTCAGGTTCCCTAAAATATCATTCAGTTCACACCTGTGCACTTATGCATAAATGAAACATCTGAGATGTTTGTTTGCTTTGCTGTTGGATGTTTCTTGTTGATAAAATGGTGGAGAAATTAGAGAATTAGGAGAAAAAAAGGTTTGTCCTTTCTTTCTTTCTTTCTTTCACTTCCTGGAAAGCTGGATGTTCACAGCCTAGACTCAGACAAATAAATCATGACAGCCCTGCAGACCATGGCTGCTTTGTTTTCTCCGGAAGGGCTATTGCTGTATAAATCAGGCAGCTAAACACGGCGCTGTTTGCAGGGTGGGGGAGAGCGAGTGGATGAGGGGCACGGGCTGTGCGTCTCCACTCCGCTCTCTCCTCCTCTCTTTTCTTTCACACTCAGCTATTAATAAATCTCTTTGTCCTGTTACAGGGGCAGATGGTGGGCCGGTTCCACACGCTGCTTCCCTGTGTCAGGGTCACCCTCTGCCGACCCCCTGACCCCGGCTCAATGACAGCGAGCTGTGAAAGGCGGTCATGTGGAAATACGACGTGTGCGCCCCCCCTCTCCTCCTCTCCTCACAAGTTTGTTAAAGCTGCCCCTGGCACCACTTCAGCAGGCTGGTTTAACTAGGTCAATAGACAAAACTTATTTCTAACAAACAAACAACACATGACCCGCCCCCCCCCCACAGTGTTTAATAGGAAGGGAAGTAAATGCATTCACATTGGCTTCAGTCTCACAGGCACTAAATAGTCTCTCTTTATTAACAGTCATTGGAGATATGCATGCAGCACAACATCACAGCATCCACCAGACCCCTCTCCAGGGCTTACTTATTCCCAGACCCTGACCTTCATTAGTATTCATTAGAATACTACATTAGAAATTCCTCTTCTTTTAAAGTTTCACCTAAATATCTAGCTATTGCAATTGCAAGTTTCTCTCACAAGTTGTCCTTCAAGACTACCCACCCTTCTAAGTGATCGGAAAAGGTCTCCCAATGCATAACGGTTTGATCCATTCCAGGTTTTTACTGTGATCAGCCACAGTGTATTCATGTTGTATGAAGCTCACAGTTAAAAATGGAACGGCCCAAACTGCTAAGCAATGGGAGTCTCATTCCCGCCCCTCTCATTATAATGATCTAGACTATTCCCAGGCTCTCCATCGCTGTCCTCCAGAGTCTTCACCAGTGCAGCTTGTTCCACAAGTCTGCTGGAACGTCTAGGTCCGATGTAAAAGCCCCCCCCCCCCAAAATAAATTCTAAAAACACCTGGAAATGAAATTCGTTTTCTTTATACAAAAAAGGGCAGTGATTTCACAGCAGTTTTGGCATCTTGAATGTAACACAAAACACTTTTCATAAAAGATGAAATCCTTGCACAATGTAACAATCTGAGATATACAGTATTATATATTACAAAAAAAAAAAAAAAAAGATCCACGATAAAGCAGAACTGAAACGTTTAATATAAAAAGCTGAACGCGTTCGACGTCACGTGGACCTTGCGTGGAGACAGTTGTTCCAGCACGCTTGGATATGTGTGGCGTGGAGCGTCACTGTGCCCTCCTGCTCTCAAGCCGTGATGAAGGAGCCCTGGTCGCTGTCGGCAGACTCCGGACTGATGCACCGACCCCTTCGCCGTGTCACCCTCCGGTTCCGGTGGAATTTTGCGTAACACCGGAGTCCTGGTCAGAGAACCAAAGAACAAGCTTCAATCCCAGCCTCTGTACCAGCTGAGCTCATACTGAATCAGCATCTGGATTGAACAGAGAGGCTGGACGCGAAGGCGCTGACCTCGCGGTTCAAAGACCTTACCGTTCAACTGGAGAGCAAGCTCTGCAGCAGGGAGGGAAGTACGGGTCACACGCGGGTGTCAGTAGCATTAACCCATCAGCCGCTGGGAGGACGTTCGTTACAAGCTTCTGTGCACGTCTACAAAGCTGTGCCAGGTCTGTGCTGCTTGGGACTCACCTTCTTCACACATGCAATTGTCGAAGCACTTGTTGTTGAGTCCGTGGTTGTGCGGTTTGCACACGTGCTGGCGGAGGTCACAGCAGGACCCTGGGGAAGCAAGAGGGAGTGCAAATCAACCAATCACAGTGAGGCATTTTGCCAAAATTCCAGAACACATTATCCTGCGCGCAGATGTCACCGCACCTCATTCCAACGATCGCAAAATCCGAGCTAACTGACAGACTGGAGACTGGGCTGGCACTCACCGGGCAGGCAGTCGAGGTGGTGGTCACATGGTTCGGCTTCGGCCTCACCCTCCAGAGTCTCGTTCCCGCTGCTGAGGGTCTTGCTGCGGCGCTTGTCTGCAGGAAACACTGCAGGTCAGGACGCTGCCAGACTGCATCGGCAATACCGCTGCCCAGAGTCAGGCTTGGGTCGAGTCCTGTTCCTTTTTAAAATCAATTCCAAATCTACAATTCCCATTCCCATTATCAATTCCAACTCATCAAAATTGCAATTAGCAGCTTTCCGGTAAAACGAGCTTCTCACAGTGGTGACAGTTTACTGTTGGTGGAGTAAAATGTCTTCAACTGAACAATCACTGTGATTACCACGTCTCTAAAACATCAATTCCAACTGAAATTCCTTCCAAAGGGATTGGAATCAGAATTGGGAAGTGATTTTAAAAGGAATCTCCCCGGCGCTGCCCATAGTGCTCTGAATGCTTGGTACTGGATTGGGAAATGATTGCATAGCGAGTACTTTCGAAACAGGAATCCCATTGGAAAGCGGTCAGAGACATTCCTGGTTTTACTGGAGAGTTAGTGGTTTGCCTAAATTCCCAGTAAACACGGAAAGGCTCAAAGTGCTATGCAATGGGAGTCTTCCTCGCATCCCTGCTAGAGTACCTGCACGGGAACACTTTATGATAAGCGACAAGTCAGGAAGCGTGAACACAGTTTTGAAAGATGTTGAAATATTTAGTCAGAATTGCGGTCTCGCCTTTCTTCCTGGAGGAGGGCCAAGCAGGTTTGAGGTCCTCATAGTCCGTCCAATCAAAGAGGGCCATGTCCAGAGTTGGCATGACATCACCGTCTGACCTCACACGCCCCTGCGAGGGTTTCTGAAAATAAAGACACAGGTCTCGCCACACATTGGTTTAGCTTATTAAAAACATGCAGGGGAGAGATGTGGCAAGCTTGCAGGCATCCACGCTGCTGTGCGCCTGTTCCCTCAATAGCCACGGCTGCAGAGCGGGCCAAAACATAATTAGTGCACGGAAACGTGTTTAGAACGCATCTGCCAGATGCGCTGAAGGATGCTGGAGATGATTAATGGTTCAAGATCAGGGAGTAAAAAGAAAGAGCAACAAAAACAGAAGCAGCACACACTGCACACAACGTGACAACAGCAGAGAGAACTGTAGTGTGTGTGGCTGAGGAGCATATGGGCTAACGGGACACACACTCTCCAGCAGTGTAAATATTTCTGCTCCAATCACAGCCGTGGTGAGCAGCACTGACAGAGGTGTGGGGAAATCTCATTATGAAATGCAAGGTGTGAAAGCAGCCAGATGCAGCAGCAACCCTAGGGGAGCAATACACCGGGATAATCCCAAAAAGCAATTTCATTAAATTCTCCAACTTGGCTCACTTAGTGCTACACCTGTCAAGAATTAATCATGTGAGTTATAACTTCTGACACAATCAGCTCTAATTAAGAGATCAACTAGCAGAGGAACAGATTAATAACCCACAAGGAAGCAAACACTCTGAATTCTAATAAACGACTGGAGAGAGACAGAAGGCAGGCAGACACAGACAGGCATACCTTTGGTCGTGTGGCGGCGGGGGGCGGTGCTGGGGGCTCCTGGCTCGTTGCCATGGTCACCAGGGTGGTGGTGGTGGTGATGGTGTAGCTGGTGCTGAAGGAGGGGGGCGCAGGGGGTGAGGAGGGGGAGGCACTCTCCGAGGGGGGCTCATCAAACACCTCCACCTGCTTCAATAGCAAACCCGGCTCTGGATCCACAAACCGCCCTGGTGCAGGATTACAGTGTGATTGTGACAACACAACACAACACAACACATACAGCGCCCTTCACAACATGGCATCCAGAGCACTGTACAAACTTAAAAACAAACTAAGTAAATAAATATGCACAATACACTCCAGCTAGAACCAGGTATATAAAAGCACAGTCATAAAAGTAGGTTTTCAATTTTGATTTAATAGAGTCCAGTGTTTGAACCTGCCTAACGTCAGCTGGAACAGAGTTCACAAGCGAGAATCCTGACAGCAAAAAGCTCCAGCTGATTCGGAGCAGATTGCTTGGAAGAGCTCTTCGTTTTCTGATGCCACAGAACGAACAGGAATGCACAGAGTTAGCAGCTCTTGGAGATATGATGGCTCCAATCCATGAAGGGCAGAGCTGCACAGTTACTGAGCTTTGTAACAAATGTCATTAAATCAGCATTCAGAATTGTGTTGCTTCTCGTTTCGCATCTTTAGATACTTGACATCGATGAATCACTGGCTGTGTGGGAGGAGCGCGGTGAAGTGCTCAGATAGGAAGATGTTCTGAATGGATAACCATGATGATATATTGTATTAGAAGCCCAAGGACATCTGGAAACCTCATCTAAACAACATGTGGAGCCAGGGAATGGAAAGTAAAATCTCTGCACTGTAGATAATGTTAGAAATTGAATAAGCCGTTCAAATTTCATTTCCACACCCCAGTTAAAAAACAAACAGAAAACCAGCAACTCACACATCCTGTATCATAGGGTTACACGGTGAAAATGTCCTTTATCACATGGATACCCAGTGAAACCCATTTTATAGGGAATTGCTCATATCCCAATTGAGCAAATGTTGAGCAATTTAAAAAAAAAAATTTTTGAAGGATCCTGGAAAAGATAAGGGACAGACTGCATCTTTGTGAATAAAATACAGCTTGATATTCATGGAATACTATGGGACAGTTTCATCAATAGCCAATCTCCTGTCATGCCTCAAAACAGACCTTTCAATAACTCTGTGAACAGGGCCCTGCGTTTATAGAACGCCCCTGACCCCTCTGATCCTGTGTTTATAGGACGCCCCTGACCCCTCAGATCTGTGTTTACAGAATGCTCCTGACCCCTCAGATCCTGTGTTTACAGGACGCCCCTGACCCCTCAGATCCTGTGTTTACAGAACACTCCTGACCCCTCACCTTTGTCGTGCCTGGCCTTGTCCTTGCCCCTGTGCTTCTTGTGCTGCTTCCTGCCCTTCAGCATGGACTCTGCGCTGGGCGGGTGGTTGTCTCGCTCGTGGAAGGGGATCCCGAACCCCAGGAACCCCCCTCCATGGTGCTCGTCCTGTAGGGCCAAGGTCCGACTCTCCCTCTCCCCCAGCTCCAGCCTCACCGGGGTCAGCCCCTCCAGGCCCGTGCCGTCGTCCTCGGGCCGGCCCAGCTGCTGCACCTCTCTAGACAGCAGCCCCGTGCTGGCCTTGTCCTTGCGGCCTCTCTGTCTGCGGTGGTGCCCTGGCTGCTGTGCCCACAGCTCAGGGCTCTGGAGGTAGTTGGCAGTGCCCGTCGGCTGCTGAGAGGAGACCCTCTTCTTGTTTCCAGAGCCGGGCTCGGCGCTGTCCATCAGGGTGAAGTCACCCACCAGCAGCAGGGCGAGGAGCAGGGCTGGGCACCAGGGAAGAGCAGCCATCCTCTCCGAAGGGGAGCTACGGGGGGGGGGGGCATTGAAACACATAAAGACACAGCGATTGTTTAATAAATATGAAATGAAACCAGCTGCCTCTCGCACCCTCGAGCTCAAAAGAGGTACCTCGGGGGTAAATCGGATGATATTCGGCCCGAAGGCGTCTACTGTGCAACAGATCTTCCACAATTCATTTAAAAACAGGCCATGTTTCACCGACCCACACTAAGACGGTTTGGGATGGCGAGCGTAGTATTATAGTGTGTAGCTGTATCTAGCACACGCCAATACGCCTTCACAAACCCTGTCTATCCTGGACAGAACAGCTTGTTTTCTCTAGCCTGGGCTGTTGGCAGCTACAGGAAATCAACAGACACCCAGAGAATGAACTGCGCATTCGTATCGAGCTGCTGTACTCAATACACTAGCCAGCTTTAGATTCGATCTGGGACAGTGAAATTCTATGCAGAGCACAATGCACGATATACCTTACTGTACTTGCTGTGCTCTGTGCTCTGTGTGTGTGCGCTCGTGCTGTGCGTGTGCTCTGCGTGTGCGTGTGCGTGTGCGTGTGTGCTGGGTGTCTCTTCTTGGACTGCAAAGCAGAGCTCGGATGCATTAAACTATGTCTGTTGGAATAAGATACACCGAACACACCACGTGCTACCTTAATATTTTATTAAACATTAAAAGGCATTCTAGACACAAGACTCTAGGGACAGCCTGGAATGCAGTGGGGTTTGGACCAATCCCTGACGGTTCACTGGTTGTTCTTATACCCGACTATTCTCCTTACAGATGTTTCGTTTGGTTTTTGGTCTATAAATACCCCCTCCCCAACAGTCACCGCCTCTCGTTAGCTGCTGGACTCACAGCTAACCCCCAGGAGGTCAGGACCCGGCTGTGCCCATCAAACCAGGGATCGGATCACAGCCGTTAATTTCCAATCCGGTGACTTCAAGGCAGGTTCTTGTTAAAGACAACAAGAGGGCAGAAACTACCCACCAAAAACAAGTCCATGCGCAACCTGGCTGATTTTGTTTTTCATAGACCAGCAAAACAGGCAGAGGGGCGCTTTGCAAAGGCATTAACCAGTTAGGACTCACAATTGCTTTTAATACAGGAGTATGGTACAAGGCTATATTTCAATCGACAGTGCCTGATTACATTGTAAACCTGGTGATGAAAGAGGGTGAGATTTATATATGGAATAGACAACCCTGAGATTGAAGCAGTGCAGCGCTGTATATCACACTGTCTGCTACTGTACATGGTGCTTATAGAGCAGTGGCCATCAACCCCAGTGCTCAAGTAACCCTGACAGTCCATAGCTTTTGTTCATTAAAAGGTTTTAAATCTGCATTGTTTTCCAGGGAACTTAAGACAGAACTTGAATTTGAAATAGTCACATAATGCTTTTAAACGCGGCGTGGCTTGAAATAAAGTCTACCTATAGACTACTATAGCTGCAAAAAATAGCTTGTTCATTTTTATAATGTATTTATGCACCACTGTATCAAAAAAGAATGCATGCAAAGGAAAGCAATACATAAATGAACGAAATAAACAACCCCCGTTCCACTCTATAGAAGAGTGCTGATCTCTCTGTTTGAAAGAATATTCCATCGCTACTCCGCACACCCTGCACACACAGAGAACTTTGCACACGCAAACACAGAGCGTAACTAGCAATGCACACGGCATAGACACCTCAGGCTACAATCAAACACAAAGCAATCAACACTCACACTGCAGAAAACGCAGCTACATTGTCACCTCAAGGATTTCTGCTAATGCAATATCCCAGCGTGGAGTTACTTGTACGTGGGAGTTAATCACATGTGGCCAATGAAAGGGGGTGTTGTAAATAATGAGAGTTTTTTCTCCCTACAAGAGTGATTAGTTTGTGTGATTTGCTTTGGCAGTAGGAGCTGGTAGTCATTGTCTGCTACAATATGAATCATACAGAGCAGTGAAAGGTTCCGTTTCTCCTGCATGCTGCGGAAAGGGCGATAGATGCTCTGTGAATAGAAGGATGAAGGCCTCTGCTTCGAGAGCAGAGGCAATGCAATCGCAGTAGGGATGGCATTGTGTATGTTAATGACTGTGCTAGTCCACCTGCTGAGCCCCTATCTCCCAATAACCATCTGTTCCCACAATCTCTAGCAGCAACCAGTGAGCTTGCTCCAAGCACGATGCAGTTCGCTTGCTTCAGAAGAAACCAAGACACAAAAAAACAAGATGCAGTGTTCATCTCCCACACTGGAACTCACTGGAGGTGAAAGCTTCTTAAAAATGGCACTCGTTGTGAGCAGTTTCAGCTTTTATACATTGAGAAGGGTTTAGCAGCTGCTGCACGGTACAGATGCTCCGCAGAAAAACTGGTGCTGGCTGCCTTAATTGTGGCTGATTTGACAGATGCCAGGTACAACGTAAAGGCAGTTTAAAGCAGACAGAGTCTTAGATGCAACACTGCACAGGCTGGCCATGGTAAATATGCAGGGTGCTTTACTAGGATTGCAATGCATGCACTGTGCTGTACTACACTTTGCAATGCTTTTGCTTAAGCAATAGCACTCTGATTAGAGGGCAGTGATGTGTGATAGCTGACTGCGATGGGAAGGTATGCAATCCCATACAGATAGGCTTTATCACAGGCTGGGAAGAGCCGGTCACCGATTTGTACTGGTGACTGGTAATACAGGTTTTATTATACCAAGGTCATTCCGAGTCATCTATACAGATCTATAGGATATTGATGCTTTATGGAACTGCACATTATCAATACTTCCCATTTGTTGATCTATTGCATGCCACTTATAATCACCCGCATTCATGGAAGCCTGGAAAATGAAATCATTCTGTCAGCGGAGTACACAAGAGAATCACGGAAGGGCATTCAGCATTCTAGAATGAATATTCAGTGTTCTAATTCATATTCTATTGGACAAGCTATCTGACTGGTAATATTTAAGAACAGCAGTATTTCTTTTTGACAATAGAGAAGGATTTCTGACCTTTCATTTAATATATATTTTACAGGATCGGAAAGCTACTCTTATGCAAATCAACAGAACATTTCCAATAAAATAAAAAACAAAAAAGGTGCTAGGAGGTGAACCGGGTGAAACCAGAGGGGTGACAGGAGGGCGAGAGAGCATCGCACTGAAAGACTCCCTGGCACAAGATAAGGGCAGCTCTGTATTCTTTAAATCTGGAGATTTATCTGACTGTGCATTGAGGAGGATTTAGCACGGAAGTGCAAGGATATATTTGTATTGTAGTAAATATCAAAGCCACCAGTGCATTAGGGCTGTAAGTTTCTTTAGTACAGTGTGTGTTTATCCTTTTCTTTTACAGTTCTGGATTGTGGAAGCACAGGTGCTCCTGAGCTCTGTTACAGTGCTGCTTGTTTCATTCCTATCCAAGGTGACTCACCGTGGCTGGACTTCATGAAGCTTGATTTTCCCTCCTGACCCATCCTCACAATGCAGCACACATACACTGTCTCAATAAAGAAGCCTGGCTTTGTAATTATATTGTTACTCCCTTTCATTTTCTTGCTATGAAGCATCATTACGCAGAACATACAGTAAAGCGTTCTGGTAAGAATCAATACATATCACAATTAGATTCATTCTAGTAAAAAAAAAGGCAATTCTACCAGATGCCCGTTTATGATTTTTACAACAACAACAACAACAATAATAATAATATTCATACGTAATCACAAAAGCGTGCAGATGAACGGTGGCAGAATAAAATGCAATGGTTTGATACATTAGTATTTAAACAGCGCATATGCGTTACTCTTCAGAATGACGGCACACTGCACCCTTACCAACTGCTGTGCGGGTTCAACATCGATCACAATCTTCAGCAACTTTGCAACAGATTAGTTTTGAATCAGTATATAATAATATCCTTTAAGAAAGTATAGCATTGCTACAAAAACTCCAAGCATACTGCTTGCCACGGTGCTTCAGCGCTGTGCTAAGCGGACGCCGGTAGGGAAGCTTGCACGCTCAAGGTTAATGAGAGCAGCGGTTATAATGGATTGTCGCTCTGAAGCTTGCTTTCATCAATAACACGAGAACTGAGCCATTTCCAAACCTCTGCAGCGCTGCACGGCAATGCATCTGCACTTGGTAGCTTGAAGGTGCAAAATGAATCGCTTGCGATCTTTGTAAATTGATCAGCTGCGTAAAATAAATACTGGAGGAACGAGGTGCAGCAAGAATCGGACGGAAAAGCGTGCAGGGGTTGACTATATGAAGTTAAGAGACCCCTAGACAGCCTGTGTTAAATGTGTATACTGCTGCTGCACCCGGCTGAGACTTGCAACAAGACTCATTTCGTGTTGTTTCAGTGACATTTTCATTACAAACCGAAGGGCTGATTACAGAACGGGGTAATACTAGACTGGCTGCCCAGTCCGATTCTCTTTCTGGTCCGCAGAAGCAGCGCCGTTCCCTTGTCTACATTGCATTGGGCAACATTACAAATACAAAAGAAAGTCTTTATATAGAGTGCACAAATAAGAAAGTATACTAATATATAACGAATGAACTGGAAAGAGCATTAAACTACACACATATACATAGGCACACAAAACAAACTAAAATGAATAGCAAATACATATAATCAGTAACAAAAAAAAAAATATAATAATAATAATAATAATAATAATAATAATTGCATTTGCTTCTTACCTGTTTTTTTAACTGGTAAATGTCTGATCGGACTGGGAGAGACAGATTGAGAGTGATGCTGAAGATGCCAGGTCCGAGTTAGCAGACAGCATGTGCGCGTCTGTCGGTCTGTGTGTAGGAGTGAGCGTGCTGCTTTTATTATAGAGCCGGACTGTCTGTGCGCGCCGCCGCACTGCGCGTCCACGCCGGGCAGACAGAGCGTCGGGTCGACCGAGTTGAAGGGGGGGGGTTAGGGTTAGGGAACAAAAGCGACACCGATGGAACACAGGAGCAGACAAAGAGAGACACAAAACACCGGGGTGGGGTACAGCACCAGGGAAAGAACTGAAGAGACACGCCCAAAAGCGTTTGACAAGCACTCCATATAAAACTCAAGAATTCCAACAAATCGACTTTGAAATACAAACCAAAACCAACAGAGTCTAAAGTGAAAAAGACCTGTACCAACAAACTAGACAATTACTGTATAGGATTCAGTGCAAGGGACATCAATCTGTAAGCACCGGGTCATAAAGAGAGTTTAATTTATTTATTGCTGGGTAATATAATTTAATTCCACCAGGAAGACCACACACAAAGATAAAACAGCAAGCCAAAGCATTTCCCAGACACCCGCTCCAAACAAGCCCAATTTCTGTATGCGCTCTTAAAGCTACAGAATCCCACGGCAATCTTAAACTTGTTATGCATTTAAAACTTACATTATCAGTTTAACACAGCACTAAATCAGAAAGCGGGCTTTACTGACAGTCCGGTTTCTTTACATTATCTCAGCTGTCAGGATCCCTGTGTGAACCTAATAGGGCTGTCCCAGTTTTGACTTGTTACAGCTCTGAAGCCTGGTTCTATTTACATAAAACAAAACAGGTGGTTGAGATAGAAGATTTTCTTAGACGGGTGCTCCCTTAAGCAGGCAGGGTAGCCCAGTGGTTAAAGTCCAGGGCTTGTAATCAGAAGGTCACCGGTTCAAATCTGCCACTGACTGACTCACTGTGTGTGACCCTGAGCGAGTCACCTCATCGCCTTGCGCTCCATTCTGTGGATGAGATGTTAAATCGCTATCCTATTGTAAGTGACGCTGCATATACTGCACAGTTCACGGCCTGCCTCTGGAAAGCACTTTATGATGGTGGTCTACTATGAAAGGCGTTATATAAAAGTGGACCCTGTATCTCTGCATCCTCCCCTTGCTATGCCTTTATAGCTTTCCCATACCTCTCTATGCCATACCTTGAAGAGTACACTTTTACAAGGGCGTGCCTTTGCCTTGTCTGACTCCCAATGGGGTGGCTTGCATACGCATTGACTGCTCCTGTCCTGCAGAATTGGGTTACAAAGCTCCATGGAAACTTCGAAAGGCTGAGGACAGACTAGTCTCGTTTAATTATTATCACACCACCTCCCTGCTACAGCCAAGACCCTTTGCTCTTTACAAGAAAGCCCAAGCAGCTCGATAAAACAAGGCAACAACTATTTAATGAAGACGATGCACAAACGAAAAGGCTCCAAGGTTTTAATGAAGGGTTATTCAGAACGCTGCAGACAACAGAAAAAAGACAAAGCACAATTCAAATCAAGCAGCCTTTATTTGGCTGCTTTGCTGATTTTAAATTTGCTTGCGCTGTTCTCTTTGTAAAGTGTTTAACCCCATTATTAAGTTACAATGCACGAGTGATTATAAAGTCAAATGGCAACTTTGCAATATGAGGCAGAATCATTTACCGCATTACAAGTCCCTGCGTAAACACATAAATCACAAATACATTAAAAGCTAAAGTCATATGCCTCCATTAATCTTCATTTAAACAATAAGGCTGAGGCAAACCGCAGAGAGAGTTTGCTCGCTGCAGCTTTGAGTTAATTACTCTCTGTTATGTTTGGAGGCCGTGTTATTATTTGATCATTTGAAAAACTGCTGCTGCCGGCCCCCTTACTCAAAGGAGCATTTGTAAATTCGATTATAAATCTCAACAGCATCATTACGAAAGGTTCTATTAACAGGGTTCTATAAATAATGGGTTCCAGAATGGAATCCTGAAAGCACAATGCTTCTCAGACGCTTGTTACCTGTGTTCCTTCCCTAGTTTCTGGGGATATTCAAATCAAACTTCCACTCACAGGAGGACACCCCTATACCTGCGTGGGTGCTCAGTGAGAGACCAGGGGATGTCTGTTTCTAAGCTGTAAGACTGGCAGTCAAGTGAGACAGCGTCTCAAAAGACAATCCCAGGTGTCATTTTTTTTTTTTTTTTAGGGGTCTGTAGTTTGGCTGCCACAGATAGAAAGAAACAAGACTGTTATCTTTGCTCTCTTTTAATGCAACCCTTCCAGGCATCTATATCTCCCCCCCTCGCAATCATCCACCTCTATCCACCAAGCTATGAAGAGATTTTATAAGATTATAAACATGCTTTGAGGTTAAAAAGCTTTAAAAATGAGTGTAAATATATATATCCCTTACAAAATATTCCCTAAGACTTTGTGAATTCCGCTCGCTGTATAATCTTTATTCCACAGAAGTGGGTTAATAATTTACAAGGACAATCGTTCTCTTTTTTCAGTGACAACATTTAAAAATATATTTGACATTTAAATACATGTGATTGTCAAAGAACAAATATTCAATTTAATTTTCCACAAACACTGGATAGCTTAAAAATAAAGATTTCTCAAGATAAATGAATCAAACACATATATGTACACACATAGATACATACACTATGCATACATTTCAATATATATCCTGAGCCTCCCCCAAAGGCAGACGGACACCGTTATACCCGGGGAAACTCTCTATATAAAGTAACATACTATTGCTTTCATTGTGGCAGCTGGCTAATGTACACGCTGTAGCTCACTCTGCTGATCACTGTAGAAATGATATTCCTGCGCTGTGCAAAATCAAACATTCGATGATTCCACATTTAACAACACTGTTTAAAACACAACCTGTGAAAATCGCGCAATGCGGTAACGTAGCGAAGTGACCGGCTGATGCATCAATACTTGTGAACAGCCCTCAACGGAGATGCCAAACAAACACGTGAATCTGATTACAGAGAGTGGCGATTCATGTCCAAGACAGAAGTGCAGTTTTGGTTGTTTGTCTTTTTAAAAGGTAAAAAGATGCTCACGTTTACATAGTGATGCAGCGACACACACACACACAAAAAGACTTGTACTTAAAAGCAAGCAGCCTTATTCCTGACACGTGCGGTAAGCACCAATAAGCTGTCAGTCGGGAGAAAAAAAAAAGAACTAAAAATCCCTGCAGAAACAAATGCTGCTGTCAGAATGTGAACAAATGCAGATAATAAAAAAAAAAAAAAAAACATCTATATAAGTCAGGCTTTAAATGGCAGCGCTCACTCAGTGAGGCAGCCAGGGCTTGCAAAGAAACACACAGCTTGGGAAAGGTGAAGACCACCTGCAGGAAACGAGTGCACAAACACTGACACCTGGTGGCCACACTGAGAAGTGAACATTGTGAATTTGCTGGAGAGGACTTGGTTCAGCACGCTATGGGAACTCTCCACTGGTTAGACTTAAAGAGCATCATCTTTGGTAACTGGAGACAGAATGTGTTTAAAAAAAAAAAAAACTCCCAGGGTTTAATTAACCTTCACTACCAATTAAGCACAGTAATGGTTCTTGTAACTCATCAACGCTTCATTTTATCTTAAAAACCTGGTGAGCCAGCTACAGATCCAGCCCTGCCTTCTCATTTACAGTGTTGTTACGAGGCATTAATGCTGAGAGGCATTTACTAGACGCTGAAGAACTGGAGTCTCATTGCGCAGCAGTGGGAGCCAGTCCATGTTTTACCAGGGACCGCTGTGCATGCTACATTCAGAAAAGAGGTCTTCCAATCCAATCCAAAGTACAACCTGGACTGAGTGCAGTAACTGTGCAATGGGAACCTCGTTTCCAACACCGCAAGGAGAGAGATGCAGTCCCAGGGCTACAGTGGAGGGACACTGCCATTGCTAAAGTTTGGCAGTACAAGCGGGACCATTTTTTGTCCAGCACTGGCCAGAAAGATGAAGGTGGGATTATATTCAGAGCAACACCACAAACCCAACACCCATTTCAGAACAGGAAATGGCTGCAGTCGCTAAGTGTGCAACACACCTAGGAGACAGAGCACAGATCATTTTGTACCATTCTGGGGCAAATCAATTTCTACATTATTTTGAGATCCGTTCACTAAAGCCGTCCAATTATTGATTTCAACTTGCGGAAGCCGGATTTTTGCACCATACCCCCCCCCAAAAACAAACAGATCTATGAAACAATAAAAATTGCAGTACAGTTGGTGCTGTTTTTAAAGTCTCCCCCCCCTGCCCCCACCCAGTGCGGTCTCGCGCTGGCGTGTTATTCGCGGGGCTGCTCATATTTGAACACCACGCTGTAGATCTTCCCTCCCAGTCGCTCAGCCAGCCAGGAGTTCTTGATGACGGCCAGTTTGAGGCTCTCGCAGCGCAGCACTGCGTAGTAATTGGTGTGGATGGCACGGCCCATTCCCTCGATGACCACCAGGTCAGTGTGCCGCTCATTCACCACAGTGGCCAAGCCTTTGTCCAGACGGCTGCGGGGGGAAAAAAAATGACAAGACGTCCAAAAAGACGCTTTGAATGACCTAAACCAAAACGACTTCTAAAATCTCAACACAGCCACCCTGAAATATGCAACCCCGCTTCTTTACAGATTTCTAAGATGGGTCAGTAAGCAGGGCAAGCAGCAGCACACATACCTCAAATCTAAACACGGAGAGCTGGAGCCACTTTGAACCAAAATCAACCTGTCCTTTGTGATCCCAGAACTAAAAAACAAAAGAAAAAAATGATTACACAGCTCACGCCATTTCCCTTAGAAACGAGGTGCCCACCACATCGGTACAGTCTGCCAGTTAATAAACCAATTCAGAAGCATGTTTAATTGAGCAACCCCTCCAGGATTAGCTATGCAAACAGCTCTGCTCTCCTTAAAAACACAATCCAAGTGATTACAATCTCATGCACTGGAGGCGCCAGGGCTGGCTGCCTGGTTTCAGAGGCTGCTTCTATTGCAGTTCATTCCAACCGCGGCTCTGCCTCGCGGTCACGTTTTCTCCTTCATTCGTGTTTGGAAAAATTAGAAGATCAATCCAATTCAAGTGAAGGGTGAAGCACACACTAAATGAAGCGCAATGCTCAGACGAAGGAAAACCCTTACTGTATGACCGAGTCCATTGCTGCTATCTTTTCCGTGAGGATCTGGAGCTCGTTATAGGTGACGTCATTCAGAGCCGGCCCCGAGTTACTGGCTAACACAACCTGGAAAGGTACAAACAAGGACGCATTTCAAAAAACACTGAGGATTTAAACCACAGCGTCAGAACCACACCCTCCAAACAGATCCACAGTGTCAGAACCACACCCTCCAAACAGATCCACAGCGTCAGAACAGCGTCCCACACCCTCCAAACAGATCCACAGCGTCAGAACCACACCCTCCAAACAGATCCACAGCGTCAGAACCACACCCTCCAAACAGATCCACAGCGTCAGAACCACACCCTCCAAACAGATCCACAGCGTCAGAACCACACCCTCCAAACAGATCCACAGTGTCGGAACCCCCCCTCCAAACAGATCCAGAGCGTCAGAACCCCCCCTCCAAACAGATCCTAAGATTAATGCAAACTAATACACACAGACAGCCAAAACCTACAGAACAGTGCAGTAAAAGGAGGTCACCTGCGAATCATATTTTAGTGTAAAAGTGAGCCGGGTGAAGACGTGAACTCTTACCTCGGTGCCCCTGCACAGAAGCTCCCTGACAAGGGGAAACACTCCCAGAATGATGTCTATTCCACTATTATCTATGAAAAACAAGGCACATTTGTGAGGAGGACCCTGAAAGAGAAAGCCGGTATACACGGAATTCAATCACTGATTTCATGGAACAAACAAACAAAGTCTTATTAAAAAAACAACAGGAGATGAAAAAACAAACCAACAGTTAAATCAAAATGAAAACTAATGACAAACTAAGATAGACGAGCACTTAAGGGTCGTACTTTCTGTGTTCTGGAACAAACCAAAATCAACGCCCTCCCTCGCACTGCAAAGCAAGGTACAGAATGAGCGAAGAGTGAACCTCGCTCGAAAGCAGAACGCACTGCCAATTCCGTACCACCAATAACCCGGGCAATACAGCCTACTTAACAAGAGCAATTAAAAACGTCACTCCCCCTGCACAGCTCGGAAGCCACCTGTTAGATTCCAATTCCTACATTTTTGCAAACCCCTCGCAGATTCCTACCTTTAACCTCTCAATCCACTTGCTGTACGAATCCACCAGCCAAGGACGTTCTGCGGGAGGAGAGAACACGCGTTAGGATCAGCAGGGGGAGGGCGGCTGCTCTCGGCTCAGTCCGTGTTTTATCACAGCGGCTCAGGCATGTTGCAAGGAAACCTCAGCCGCACTGCGCTCTCGTGATAAACCGCGGAGATCAAACTCAGAACCGCGTGGCTCTCGTACCTTGTAACTGTCGTTTAGCTTCATCAAACCCGAACGTTGGATCAGTCTCAAGCACGCTATTCAAAGAGAAAGAAAACAGCGCTAAGAAAAGGACTCAGAAATCGAGATATTTCACCTGGTCGTCTTGACGGGAGTACTCAGTATCTTCCCCGCTTTTCTACTTACTCAGAGACGGCCTTCGCTCCCCAGTCAAACATATTCCCGGCTAGCAGCCCCTTCACCAGGGCAAACTGACGGTCCTCCCAGCTGAGCATCTCCATGGACGACACTACCTTCTGAAAGTACCTGAGCGCCAGGTCGTTCTCTCTCTGTTTAATCTGGGGTAAAGACACACACACAAGAAGAGATGCTGGTTAAACTGTGGTACAGTGTTGTCACTGTGGGTTTTTATGCTTGAGGTCAAATTGCATTGAAAATGTATTTAAGAAATATAGATGTGCACACAAACACACACACAGAGCATAACAGGCCACACCTGTGAATAAGGGTCTGGAAAGTTGAACTCATTCAGACAGTGTTCTCTGGTGTCTAACAAGCTTCTTACTGTCAGGGACCCGTAGGCACTAAGAGCAAAGAGAGAGAAAGGGACAGAAACTTCAAGTGTGCACACAGCAGAACTAAACATTAGAAAGAGCTCTGAAACCAACAAGGGCACTTTGTCAGGTCCACAAACAGCAAGGAGGTTTTACACAGCGTGTACCGTTCATTATTGCAATTCCACTGGTCAGCAGAGCCCGCCCCGTTCGGACGGGCACACTCACCAGGGCTGATGCCTCAGAGTCTGTAGCTTGTGCCGATATTTGTGACGGAATTTCTCAGCTCGCTCCCTGGCGTCCTGCAGGTCAGGCTGGCTGGCGACAGCGCGTTTCACCACCTGTGCACAAAACAAGACAACAGGATGCCAGGCGGCTAGAGGGTGGCATTTAAGGGTATCTCAGTGCAACGCTCTATACGAATTGGACAGGGTGCTGCAGGAGGTCCGCGAGTCCTCACCCCGTCCAGGGCCTCCTCGAAGCAGGACAGCCAGTACTCGCGGGCCAGGGCATCCTCAGTCAGGTCCACGGTGTCAGGAATGTAGGACGAGGAGTCGAGCAACAAGGGCAGGTTCACCAGCTCCCGCTCCAACCGGTCCATCTCAAGCATGTCAAACTGGAGAGAAAGAGAGACAGACCTGAAAACAGTAATAGCCAATGGACAACAACGCACAGTATTAATGTACACAGGGCCACAAGAGGATATACAGTATAACAATAATAACCACATGTTTTAACCTATTAATGAAGCAATAATACCCTTGATAACAGTGAAAGCCTCTTCCTCTGTCTGTGTCTGTAAACCTTCACACGAAGCACTGGGGTTTGAATTGGGTCGAATGTCGAAGACAATGCAACGGTTCAATTGCAGAATGAAGCTGATTCAATTAGCCAGTGATTCCGATAAGCGGACTGGTTTGGCATTGCTGCCAATAATCTGTCAATTCCCACTGCGAGAAGTACTATTGCTTCAATGAAATCTACAGCTGCGTCCAAGCTAGTGTGTGTGTGAGTGTGTGTGTGTGTGTGTGTGTGTGTCCGAGCAGCACCTGGTCCCATCTGTTACCAGAGATTTCCTGCTTCAGCGGAAAGTGCGGCTCGGGTTGCAAGGTAGATATGAACCGAACAACCCGTCCTAAAAGAACGTGGAGGCGACAGATCCCGACCCTTTGTTAAATGGGACAATGTGATCGACGGAATTCACATCATCACTGCAGCACAAACGCTTCTGAATTGTGCTGCAGATCCCTGGATTCAGGGCTATTCTGGATCAGGCAGCCGTTTCCGGCAATAGCATCTCTTATTTGTACTCCTCATATACAGTACAGTGAGGTGCACCCTTTAAAAACGGCCTGCAGTTTGTGTGCTGCCAGCGTGAGTGTGCGCAAGCACAGCGAGGGAACATCACACACACAAAACAGTACGAGGGAATTACTTACGAAGAACTGAAGGAAAATAGAGAGCATGGAGATGGAGAGGAAAGGGAAAAACAAAAAAAGAAATCAAATCAGGACATGTTCGAAAGAAATTAACCGAATGCACATGGAAGCTACCAAGCAGGCACTGAGAACGGGGGGGGGGGAATCGCTACATCAAACACAATGCTGAAAACATCACAGTGCAGTTCACTGAATCAACTGCATCATTACCTCCTTCATGTATCAAAAACCAACAGGATTACTTGTAATCATCTTAACAACTGTGGGTCTGAATGCTGTAGCCACTACAGAGGCAAGAGAAGGTCAATCAATGAATTACACTAACATACGCCACAGGGCATGCGAGCATTTTCAACATTGTATTTAACTCTGCACGCAAGCACTGTAAAGAAAAGGTCAGGGAAAGAAGAGAACACGCTAATGCCATCCTAGTGAATGGAAGATAGAGCCACTCAACCCAGCAGACTAGACTGGCCACAGATAACACACACAGATATGTATTCGCAGGGCCAGCGTTGGCACTTACCGTTCCACTGCGGGTGCGCTGCATGGGGAACATGTCCGGGGAAATGCTCATCAAGCCCGAGCTGCCAGCGTAGTTCTCCCCCCAGCTGTACTGGTTCGGATCTGCACCGGGCACAGAGACACGTCAACAGGCAAGCACACCCACACCCCAGCCCACCTTTCACAAAAGCATGCCTGACAACTGGAAGAGCAACAGGACAGACACACCTATAATGTTTGTGTTCGAACAAATTATTACTTGATGCAAACCCATGGACACAATACTTCAGAATCCTCTAGGTGGAGCACCCCGCCTCAAAGACGTTCTAGCGATCAAGACTATTCTGCATTTCTCAGGCCTTGGCGTGCCCTGATGGTGCATAACGCGATATAAAATCGTGTTTCTATTCGAGCAACCTTGCTACAGAATGCATTGCCAGATACGTTACAGAGCGCAGCAGCCTGCCCTGCAGTTCAAACTTACTGTCCTCCTCCGCTCCCTTTAAAAATGCTCCTATTGATCCCAGATAGCCTTCATGCCTGAGAAACAAAGCCTGGACTTCTCCCTGGAAAAGACAAGATGCATGTGAAGCTACCTCAGCCCCCCAATGCAAATATACCCACCAGATCAGGACAGAAACACAATGAATAATTTTACTTTATTACACAGCAGTTCAAAGCTTTAACCCAAAAAAACACTAAGCAAGGCACGGAATTAGTAATGTCATTTGCTTTGCATGCAAACCGTCGCTTGCATGTTGAGATTTTTCTGTCAGCTGGTTTACCTTGGTGAAGAAGTTGATGCTGTAGGTGATTGTGTGCATTGTAACGGGGTGCCCCCGGATAAAGAACCCCCCGAAATAAACTCGGCTCAGGTTGTGCAGTTTAGCGTAGAGACAGGCCAGCTGGCCGATATCATTGCTGATCATGTGCAGTAAGCTCTTTGCCATGTCTTCTTTGGAAAACTCTGATACAAACCGACAACACAAACAGTAAATGCATGTTCCCCATCAGTCACATTAAAACAATCCATTACCAGTGCTGAGATGAATGTGTGACGATTGCATTGGCATGTCTGTGTGGAGGTGTAGCAGCTGCAGCGTTTCGCCCCCCCCCCCCCCCTGTTTTGCTCCTACCTTTATCCGCGGTGGCAGACTTGCCGAAGCTGCTCGCTATCAGATCCCCGGTCAATCCCAGACTCTCGTAGGCTCCCCCATAGATGTCCTTCACCAGCATGTCAACGTTGGTGTGCTGCCCCCTGGAGGCGAGCTGCAGCAGCTCATCGAACCTCTTCCGTGGCGAGACAGAAAACAAGAGACAAAGACTGGTTAAAAATAAAGCAGCGGTTCTCAAAACTTTCATATTGGGGACCCCACTTTTTGAGGGAGCCCCCCCGCCTAAAGTAATTGGTGTAATATTATTGAAGCACACTTAAATGTAGATTTCTTAAAGATCTAAACTAGAAATGCATCCTAACTACCTATCCTGTCCTAATCCAAACACGCCGATAGGCATACATACAGCCTTTCAAAACGTCTTTTCCAGTACAAGTCTAATCAGTTATCCCAGGATAGTCCTGCTAGAAAGCTTGTGCTGAAATTAGTGGAAAAAAAAAGGACAAAACAAACTAACTGCAGCTTGTCAGCCCACAAAGTATAAAATGATTACCTTTGTTTTAGTCAGTAAAGCTCCTAGACCCCAAAACGTACCGCCTCCAATGGAACTTCCCCCAATTCGCTCAAACTTGTCTTCCGATTCTACCTGCAGACAGACACTGCTTATTACAGGAGGTGCAATCACTGAGAACTTACAAATGGGGACACGTCACAAAAAGCAGTCCAACACAACGGAAAGCGTGCGTGTGGATCCGTTAAAGGAAACTGTGACCTGGGACGACTGCTTGATGGCAGATCCCGCAAAACAAGCCCACCTTCACGATGGAGACCCCGGAGCCGATGCTGACGAGCAGGTAAGGGAAGATGTCAGGGTGCGTGGTCTGGAACCGGAACTCCGGCTCCGCGTGCTTCACGTACACAAACGCTTCGTGGGGGATGTTCCTGAGTACGAAGTTACAGCCTTTAATGAGACAGGTCATCTCGTCCTCCTTGTCAACTCTGATGCAAAAAAAAAAAGAAGAAGGAAACCGTTTCAAGTTAAAAAGTTTGTTGAAAAGGTCATCACAGCTGTGTGAAATAAATGGATGTTGTTTTAAGCTGCCTACCTCTGCAGTGCCGGCAGCAAGTAAATTAGCAAATCCCTTGATGCAGCCTGAACACCCAGCACTGCTTAAAACATTACAGAATACAGCTGACATAACTGAAGCTATTTTAAGATGCAGTGACACTGGCAAACAAAGTGCATGACTGTGCTTCTGCAGTGTGAGTTCATCTATACCACAGCATGGGGAATCACAGGCTGGACTGCATCAACCTCTGACCTGCGGCTATACAGGGATCACTCCTAAAGACTGATGAAATCCACGAGGCTTGAACTCTCGTGCTTACTTCAGTTTGAGCTTCTTTTCAAGCAGGTCTTTGAATTTGTGGGCTCCGCCCCCGGTGGCTTTGATGACCTTGGTCTCGGTGTTGACCAGGTGGTCTTTGACGAAGTCCAGGCAGGTCTCGATGTAGGCGTTCTCAAACTTGATGAAGTGGAGGCGGGCCGTGATCTCCTCCTGCACAGAGACCTCATAGAGGGGCTCGTCCTCCGTCTCCTGGAAGAACCGCTTTGCCATTGAATTGATCCGCTTGCTTTTCGGCTTTCTCTACTTTTAGATACTATGACATAGTCATTAACAACTTTGCATAGCACTGCATTGCATTAACAACTTTGCATAGAACTGCACTGCATTAACAACTTCACATAGCACTGCATTAAGATTCAGAGCCAATGAAGGCCACCACACTGCAGCCCTTTTTATTACAAAGGACAAAGCTAGCTGCAAAATGTAGGTTCACAAAAAAGGGTTTTCATAACAGATAGAACTTATGACATCATTAAAACATATGACATTAAAAAAAACCTATGACATCGTTCAAAGTGAGACACGTTCCCAGCTTGCCTGAAAGCTCACTGTTCATTTCACCTGCCACACAACAGGTTGCTATCGATGCAATGGGCTGATCCTAGATGGATTTTCCCAACAGTAACAGCACATAGCGTAAACCATGCTTATCCAGCCAGCTTCATACGTGCTCGTAGCCTGGAAGCTACGGACAACAGGCAGCAGTAAAAGGCTTAACGGGAACCCAGGGCTGGGAGCAGAACTCTCCTAGCACTTTGACATTGTTACTAAAGACACACTGTACAGATCACAAGCTTGTGTTTGTACTGACAGTAGAGTAAAGCTTGCCTGGTCTCAGACTGCAATGGTAACACTGTGCTAACAGAGAATGTGTAAGGCTTTACATCCATGCAGAATTCACTTGCCTTTCCAGTGTGGTCAAAAGACCGGACTTTGGCTACTTTATGTTGAACTGTTGAAAAATATGCAAGTTTTGTCAAAGATCCCCCTGTTAAAAAAAAACAAGAAAGCATACAATTACACCTTAGCAGAGCAAGAATCAAGTTATATAAGAGTAGACACAAGGACATCAAAGCTGTCGGTGTGCACTAAAATAAATGGCCACTTTATTGTCTTAACTGCATTCTCCAACAGCCTTTGCGCAAATGCTACATCGGAAAGAACTCCTTATTTGCAGAGCGCTTTGTGTTCATTGCGAGATGGTGGGGGAAGCTCAAGGTTACAGTAAACCCTGCTCGAATCACGCGTCTGTGACTATACGAGATCCTGCAACTCTAGGGGATTCTAACCCTTTACATTTGCAATCGCCTCAGCCAAATGAGCGGCCACTTGAATAGCGCGTTAACGCGCCGACCCCACAGGTCATCTCCCAGATAACGGGGAATGACCTGCCCGTGTGTGCCCGCGTTAGGTTAGTTTGAGCGACACAGTAGCTATGCTTTGGGGTAATAACACAGCAATCGTGTACATCTTCAACGTGTACATTTAGCAATGCAAAGTAGGCACCAGCGCCCGAACAAGTGGTTTGCCAGTAGATCATTATCAAACTCAACAACACGTAACTGTAACACATCGACACAAACCCCAAATATACCAGCTCCAAAAACAACCAGCAGAAACACCTTCGAGTCTTACATCGAATTACTCACGGATCTACCGGGGCAGGGCATTAGACTGGCGATTTGCTATTCCTAACTGGGAGAGTGATAACGTATGTAGAATTTTTTGACATATTTTACCACGTATTGCTAATTTGTATTATTTTGTGGATATCTTTTAGCGTTCCAAACATGTACAGTATTATTACAAAAGTGCTGTGTCTTGTAATATCAAAATGTTTACGAGGTGTTTGGTTCCAAAAACAAAATTCTAAACAATTTACACCGAGATCTCCACAGCGCTATGTTGCTTTCGCACTTTGAAATCCCGACGCGCCGTGGATTTCCTTGCGATCTCTGGGGTGTGTAGTCCAGCACAACAAAACGATCCATACTCATCTACACACTCGCTGAATACAGAACTACAGCTCCCAGAACACCCCTCCCGCTGGCAAGCCGCTGATGCATCTTGGGTACTGTAGTCCGACTTCCACAGTTTTTGTATTGCAATACATTGGGAATAACCTACATAAAGACTACAAGCCGCGCTGTGCCCCGCACTAGGAGCCGTCTCCAACTCCCCTTTACCCCAATAGACCACCACAGCTAACCTTACAGCATGGCTTCTGTATCAAACAAAGCACAGCAACGTCGTGATTTTGGAGCTCTGTTACCTATGTCTATTGCGAACCTCTTCGCGTTCTCCAGGTTGCGAAATATCTCATCTGGTGGGAGTGTGATGCTCTTATCCATACTGTGGCCGCCTCCGCCTATCTCAACACACGCCGCCATCTTCGATATTTGCTCAGTAACCACGCGTCAAGGACGTAAGGCGTTGCGTAATGACGGTCATTGAAGTCAGATTCTGCCCAAAGACCCAATTTGTGTGCCAAACTTGAATTAAGTAATAAATAAATAAACACACAACTAATTGCTCTCATACCGTGTTTATTCTTAAACGACACACAGAAAAAAGGGTGTTTGAAAACCAAGTATAATATACTTATTTCAATATGTCTTCACAAACCAGTGTCCACGATACAGTACAGTGTTCACACGTGTTGTAACTCCAGTGGAACAATTCCTAAAAGCTTACAATGTATCGTAAACCTCTACAGTTGAGTTATTTATGAACTATAACCTTGCTTATCACAGTGCCTACTGTTTTTACTTTGTAATGACGCTAAACTGAAAAGCGCACACCAGGCTGCTGTAGTTTGCACCGTCTGGAGAGAGAACTAATAAAGCAGGAGCCGAATTCTAATTGGCACCAAAACACGTCCGAGGTCTCCATCTAGTGGCTGAAACCTGCAACAACACCAGCCCCTCTGCTCAGAGCGCACCCAAGGCTTCTACTGCAAGTCAATAATCCAACTCTACTTCTCTTACTAACAGACTTGCATTAAAAGGGAACAAACGTTTTTTTTTTTTTTTTTTTTATTTTTCCCTAAAGTTTTTTTTTTTTTTTTTTTTTCTACTCAGATTTGTTCAAAAATCTGTGTGTCTCTCGCTTCATTGCCAGCCGTGTCCTCATATACCGGTTTCTGCGCTGTGCTTAATATGCACAAATTCATTCAGTTTTTATATGAACATTTTAAAAGCATCAATACAATGTTTTACCTCAAATAAATATATATATATAAAAACTTCTTCTTCTTCTTCTTCTTCTTCTTCTTCTTCTTCTTCTTCTTCTTCTTCTTCTTCTTAGTCCTGCGTGGTTTAATGCTGCAATGTAGCGCTCACACAAGATCAAAGGCACACAGCTAGCTTTTGCCTGTGGAGCAGTGCCTGCTAATGAGCTTTTAACTGCCAGCAGACACCCTGCAAGCTTAACCTGGCTTAATTCATCAGCCCTAGAACACTGCTGAATGGTGATTAGACTAAAACGAATGAATTGTTCCAGGAATAATACAGCCAGTGTTCCCTTGACAGACACCTCTCAAAATATTCACTGTGACAATCTGTTTAATTTGCCTCCGGGATACTGATGCAACACATTCAGCAACGAGTCAATCCATTACAAACCACACAGGCCCAATTCACATACTTCAGGGATGGAAACGAGACTCCCATTGCATAGCAGGTAGATCCATTCCAGGTTTCTGATTAGCCATGGCATTTAGGTAACAAGCTCAGGTGACTACAGTTCACTATATATATAATGAGAGCTACTTCAAATGTTCTGCCAATTATATATCCATTGGGGACCACGTACCTTTATTTCTGATTGCTATCTTGGGGATACCTGTCGTGAACGCTAACAATGCGACCCCGTGCCATAACTGCTGCAAGCGGGCTGCTGAACTCTTGAGTTTGAGAGCGTTAAAAGTTTACAGGCTCCAACATGCAAGTGTGAGCCGGAGCGGGCCGAATGAACGACCTTTCCATAGCACTGCTTCCTCTGTTTGATGTCCCTTTTCAAAGAGGGACCAAGCAGAAGGTCTGCCGGCAGTGGATTTGCCCCTACAGCACAAAGGAAAGACGGAGCCCGTCGCTAAGTGCTGGGAAAGGCACAAGTCCTTTGTTTGAGGGGATTGAAAGACACGAATGGCTAGAGAGTGCGGGAAACAGCGCGCAGCGCAGGCTCACGGCTCACTGTCAGGAAGAGGCTCTGCCCCGCTGCAGGCAGGTGTTTGCACTGCCGCTGCAAAAGCGCCGGACATGCTCCCGCATGTGAAAACACATGTCCGGGAGCTAACGAAACCTTTCCCTAAGTCTTATCCTCTTGCGCGCTTCCATTCGTCACCCGGGTAACAGGTCTCGGCTGCGCGGTAGGGGCACACCATTACCCGGCCGGCGAGATCACCGGCTTTTTATCCCGCTCCCGTTTTCATGTGAGGCTGAGTCGGTCAGACTGTCCCACACACTTCCGGTTCAATGCTTTGAAACAGGGGACACACCATTACCCAGCCGGCGAGATCACCGGCTCTTTATCCCGCTCCCGTTTTCATGTGAGGCTGAGTCGGTCAACTACAAAAATGGCCGTCTGGAGAACCGCAAGGGAAGAAGGAACCAAAAAGTTACCGAGTTCTTGAAAACTAACTTTTAAGTAGCGCAGTTCCCATTAATCTTGTTAATTTTTCAAGTGCTGTTGAGATCCCGATAGGAGCTCCATTATTACACAATACAGACAAGTTATATTAACTGCAACTCAGATGACAAACTACATTATTATTATTATTATTATTATTATTATTATTATTATTATTATGAAGACGTATCATTACGTTATAATCTGAAAGGTTTATAATCTACAGGACAAAATACGTTTTTTTTTAGACCAGAATTCAACAAGTGACAACTCTGAGCTTCTTTATATTAGGGTTGACTGACAATCAGGAGAATGAAAGAAAGTATAAACACACTGCAAGTGTAAAGTTCAATGATTTTTATTCAACTTCCTTGAATTGACATCTCAGAAAACACGCCAAGCAATGCATCGTTTAAATGAGAGACTGCCAAGAGAGTTTGGACAATCGTTCTGTTTTCTCAATACAATTCCTTGGAAACTAGGAGGTCTGTAATAAAGGCAGCTTCAGTTTACAGTTGGTCTGATTTACAAAATCAATGCCGCACCTTGAAGAAAACTTGAAGACAACATATTTCATACAAGATTCACTCAGCATGAGCTACTCTTTGAGATACTGCCTTTATAAAAGGCACACATACACATTATACAGTATTTAAAATAATGTTTTCAGCAATGCACACACACGTCTTGTCTAACAAGATACAATAAGAGGATATTGCCTCCGCAGAAGACACACACACGTGTATAACTGTATTGATAGTATCTTAATATTTCTTTACAATGAAAGATCAAGTTCATATTTTGGGAATAGTTTTTCATCAATAATACAGATTTCTTGTGTAACAAGATACAATAAAGAGATGCCACCTTCATAACAGGTCGTTACATAAATACTGTTTGTAGTATTTCAGTGTTACTTTATAAAGAAATACCAAACAGTTTCAGCAATGCGTACACACTTCCTGTGTAATTATATACAATTACAGATATATTGCCATCACAAGAGGCATGAATACCCATACTATTTCAAATAATTTCTCTGCAGAGAAAAATAACTTTCAAACAATTTAAAAATCGTTAGCATTAGCTATGCACGCACAATTCTTGTGAGACAAGATTCTATTCAGGATATACTGCCTTCACAGAGGACAGGAATACCCATGTTTTACTCATCATAATATTTCTATAAACAGAAATGACTTTGAACTAAACAGCGTCATCGCTGCATACACACTTCTTGTATAAGAAGAATGAACAAATACTAGCGTACACAATATTGCCCCAGCATTGGGTACCTATTGTGGTTCCTTTCAATCAATGAAAGTAGCATTAAAATCTTCTGCACAAGCAAAAGAGGAAGGGAAACACCCCCTACACAATGAGAATTACTGTATATGCCCATCATAGACAGGCATGTTGAATTCTGTATGTCAAAGTGTTCAAAGTGACAGTGTCCGTTGTGATCTACCAGGGCCGCCAGAGGGCACTCTTCACCGGGGTCGCCTCTTTGACGGGGGTCTGATGCACTGGAGAATTCTGCGCAGCTTGGAAAAGGTTCAGTAGTTTTCTCTGGGTTTCTGTCTTCATTTCATCCCGGGAAAGGAAGCGCACGATTTCTTGCACACACCTGGAGTAGCCTTCGTTTCCCGTCGCTGGCCGGGCGGAGGCGCTCTGTCTCAGGTAGCAGACGGTCATTTCCAGGATGTCCGCTTTCTCCAGTTTGGAATCGGGCTGCTGCTTCACGAATTCTTTTCCCAGTAACGTCTTGAGCTGCTCGATGCTGCTGTTGATACGATCTCTGCGCATCTTTTCAACCACCGGTTTTCTCAACTGTGAAAAAGAACAAGGTACAAATTCGATTAATAACCTGGTCGTGAGGGAATAACAACTGAAGTTTTGAAAACACAAAATATGAAAAAAAATAATCATATGTGCTCATTTAGTCTCAACTTACCTTGTTTGTCATTGCCACGTGTCCCTGTGAGTATCGCATAGCTGCAGTGATTGTAGGTGCCATTGCTGGAGTCACGGTGCTGTTAGTATCGCTTTCTCTGGAGCTTGGAAGTGTCAGATCTGCTGGTTTTAGCTACAAGCATCTCCCCTATTTATACTCTCCAATCTCCATACGAATGTGTGGGGCTCGGGCTTGTTGGAGTTTCTCACACTCAGCAGCCAATCGGCGCGCTCGGGAGGACAATGGGAGAAGCTGGAATTGCCACATGCTGAATGAAGTGCTTATTGACGGAGGAGAATAGCCAACTCCCAGGAGAGCAGGTGCAGGGGGGGGGGGGGGGGGGGGGGGGGGGGGGGGGGGGGGGGGCGTGCATAGCGGGTGACTTGCAGGGGGTTATGTGAATCTGGAAAAGTGGTGACCCCACCAAAAAATCAGATCTGCAGACTGATGTTGGGATCAATGACATTGAAACATCACAGCACTGGTAATTGAAGTAAACACAGGCATGTGCCACACATGTTCTGATAGCAGCAAATGAGCGACGCAGAGAAGCATTAATATCCGATATGACAGGAATGGCGTTTTACTGCACGGGAAAGGAAACCACATTACAGGCAGTAGGCTCTATGGCACCATTAACGGCGTGGTGCCTGAGTAACAGATTGATGTCAATCACACTTTCCCCCCAATGAGAAGTGTTTGATCCTTGCATGCGGCATCAGGTCTGTGTTCCTGGGCAGAACTTTCCCGGGTTTCAGGTGTGAGGACGCTGTGCGCGGCACGAGTTACATATATACTGTATTAGAGTAGACATCCAATAACATATATACATGCTATTAGACTATCACTCAACATACAATCCATTATAAAATAGTAGACATCTAAACCACATCCGTGTCGTTCCTGTAACTATTTGTAATGTATTTAATAACTATACAATTGACACGTGTGCTGTAATATAGTTTAGAATGAGCTTCGGAGAACAGTTTGGAAATTGATTTGATAGATATATAAAGATCTGGATCGTTTGAATAACCCTCCTGTTGCTCCGGTTTGCAGCAATGCGCATGTGTTTGCGCAGCTATACTAGTGCCTCGGGTTCATTGCTCTCAATAGAACAGCTGGAGCTGGAGTGGGGAAACCCTGCTAAAAGCTGTCCTCAATTCTATGGGTGATGTTTGCACATCCTTAGAGCAGCTCTTCCAGATGTCACAGATGCAGCTTTCCTCTCCCTGCCAGTAGAGTCTGTGAGTAAAAGGCTGCTCAGAGTTTCCCACACTCTGTGCTGTGCTGCGCTCGATTCAGGACAGCAGCAGCGCGCCGTGCAGAATGTCGCATTAGTGACGGTAATTGGATCTGTATTGTATGACAGCGAGGGCCTGACGTCACAGACCATATGGAGGGAAAGGCGATCAGAGGCTTATACCTTTTCAATAATATCTATTGGTGATTAAAAAATCGGAATCTGTCTTCTATACAGGACATGCGATTCAAAATATCTAAAAGGAAATTATTTATGGAAATGTTGCATTACTAGTATAGTCCACTGGAAATCACAAACCCCTAACATTAACCCTCTTTGAATAAGTGCAGGTGTGCATAACGACAGGTATCTTATATTGAAATGAGAAATAAGAGACGGGGTTTATCAATAATAACTCCAGGGAGATGTGTGTCTTTAGTGCACAGTATTATAACAGGACACATTGTTCTCTTCATTGCAATAGCACCCAATGACTGTGATGACAGCACCAGAGAGTGATGTCATCCCTATACAAGCAGAGATAAAGACTCACAGATGCCAGTGGTATTGTGAGGTCTTAATGACATTATAACTTGTGACTTTACTCTCCAGAGCTTTCCCACACTTTGCCCATTCAGAGAGTTCAGGCTTGCACAAAGGAAGTGTGCCTTGTTAAATGCTAATCTGTGTTTAGAAAGCCATCTTCAGCAACAGCACACTTGGGAATAAGCCGAGGCTAATATATTTCAATGAAGAGCCTGATGAACACAAGCAACAACTTTAGCTAATTTCCAAATAATAATGAAACTTAACATAGAGAATGAGCAACCGAATTAGTCCAGTGAGGACGCCAGTGTGTACATTGTATACAGTCCAGACCTTTCCATAGCTTCTATCTGCAGAAACAACCTGTGATGTGTTTCTATACTGAATACAACCTGAATATATTAATAACCTAGAGACCATTTAACAAGCAATACTGGTGTTAGCGAATGACAAAGTGTTTAATAGATATTTTATATAGAAAACTACCTCTTTCTCAATCACAACTGATTAAATATTGAAATAACTGTTTCCACTTGTGATCCAAATCTCTGTAATATTTTCTAGTAGCAAATAAGTAAGCCGCTCCTCTCCCTGTCCTCATCACTGGCATGGGTGTGGATAAGCAGCTTCATGCCCTGTCTCTGTGGGGATGGGGCACTGGGATCTGTGAGTGAGTTTTCCACTGTTTCCCACACTCTCTATCCATTCATTGCATTCAATTGGGTAACAAAAGAAGTGTGTCTTGTTACACATTACATTAGTGATGGTGTTTGATCTCCCATTGTTGCTGAAGGAAAGCTTACGCCCAGCAGACCATCTGGATCGCAATATATGTCATCCTCCCGAGTCTGGCAGACTCTTGAAAGTCACTTCACCTGTTGCTGTTTGACTCTTTCAAGCGGTTGCAAGGTGTTAGTTTTCTCTTGTAGCTTTACCTTTGTAACTGATAAACAAACAGAGATGTCAGAGCGCTCTATCATCACTCTCTCTGGGAAGAGTACAAGTACAATGGCACTTATTTAAGATGATGCTTTCTGAATGTGTGTGTCTGGACCCAGTAACAGGTGCATAAGCCTACCTGTATACTACAAGCCATGCATCTTAATATCAGTACTGTAACATTGCAATCACATTATGTATTGTTCTGCATATTACATAGTTTTTATAAATGAAATGCAGGGTACAGTACTGTGTTTGAGAGACAGAGGCTGAGGAAATTGGCCAAAACATTAAAGGCTAGGGATCTACTATATATAATGTACTCATCTGTAAATTATTCTCTGCTACAATATTACTGTTTGTCTGTATTCTAATATTGATCCTGTTCTAGAGAATATTCCTTTGTATGCAGTTTTAGCTCTGTCCCTTATCCCGACACATCAGCCCTCAGGCACTCCCCTTTATATCACACACCCCTATTCAGCAGCAAGAGGTCTATTGTTCTCCCACATTGTGCTGTCAATTTAACAAGTATTGATTAAAGATTTCCCTATTCTCCCTCTGAATGCATTGATTCTGCTCCAGTGTGGGAAACTGCAGTCTTGCAGGGACCCACAGATGGATATGCAGATTTCAGAGAGTGCACACAAGTGTTTAATGTCAGATATAGCTGAATATCAAGGTATGTGTGTGTAATATACAGCATGAGCTGGTTTGCATGGATTTACAGAAGTTCAGCACCAAGGATAGTACCTGTTACCCAACAGGCAGCCCTTTCCCTCACTGTCTTCACTGCTAATCACAGCAGGAATTATATTCAAGAAGAGACACACAGTAAAGAAATATAGTTCAATTGCTTTATTTGATTGACACATGAGGCACGTGTCATTCACAGATTTCAATGCTGGATTCATCAGACAGTTCTGAGGATACACAATACACTGCATCGATAATGCCCTGATACAGGCTACTCAAAAAGTCAATTTCTACAGATACTCTGCACTCTGATTTACAAAATCACTACCACACCTTGAAGAAAACTTCAACACAACATATTTCATATAGGATTCACTCAGCATGAGCTACTCTTTGAGATACTGCCTTTATAAAAGGCACACATACACATTATACAGTATTTAAAATAATGTTTTTCAGCAATGCACACACACGTCTTGTCTAACAAGTTACAATAAGAGGATATTGCCTTCACAGAAGACACACACACATGCATAACTGTATTGATAGTATCTTAATATTTCTTTACAATGAAAGATCAAGTTCATATTTTGGGAATAGTTTTTCATCAATAATACAGATTTCTTGTGTAACAAGATACAATAAAGAGATGCCACCTTCAGAACAGGTCGTTATATAAATACTGTTTGTAGTATTTCAGTGTTACTTTATAAAGAAATACCAAACAGTTTCAGCAATGCGTACACACTTCCTGTGTAATTATATACAATTACAGATATATTGCCATCACAACAGGCATGAATACCCATACTATTTCAAATAATTTCTCTGCAGAGAAAAATAACTTTCAAACAATTTAAAAATCGTTAGCATTAGCTATGCACGCACAATTCTTGTGAGACAAGATTCTATTCAGGATATACTGCCTTCACAGAGGACAGGAATACCCATGTTTTACTCATCATAATATTTCTATAAACAGAAATGACTTTGAACTAAACAGCGTCATCGCTGCATACACACTTCTTGTATAACAAGAATGAACAAATACTAGCGTACACAATATTGCCCCAGCATTGGGTACCTATTGTGGTTCCTTTCAATCAATGAAAGTAGCATTCAAATCTTCTGCACAAGCAAAAGAGGAAGGGAAACACCCCCTACACAATGAGAATTACTGTATATGCCCATCATAGACAGGCATGTTGAATTCTGTATGTCAAAGTGTTCAAAGTGACAGTGTCCGTTGTGATCTACCAGGGCCGCCAGAGGGCACTCTTCACCGGGGTCGCCTCTTTGACGGGGGTCTGATGCACTGGAGAATTCTGCGCAGCTTGGAAATGGTTCAGTAGTTTTCTCTGGGTTTCTGTCTTCATTTCATCCCGGGAAAGGAAGCGCACGATTTCTTGCACACACCTGGAGTAGCCTTCATTTCCCGTCGCTGGCCGGGGGGAGGCGCTCTGTCTCAGGTAGCAGACGGTCATTTCCAGGATGTCCGCTTTCTCCAGTTTGGAATCGGGCTGCTGCTTCACGAATTCTTTTCCCAGTAACGTCTTGAGCTGCTCGATGCTGCTGTTGATACGATCTCTGCGCATCTTTTCAACCACCGGTTTTCTCAACTGTGAAAAAGAACAAGGTACAAATTCGATTAATAACCTGGTCGTGAGGAATAACAATTGAAGTTTTAAAAACACAAAATATAAAAAAAAAAATAATCATATGTGCTCATTTAGTCTCAACTTACCTTGTTTGTCATTGCCAGGTGTCCCTGTGAGTATCGCATAGCTGCAGTGATTGTAGGTGCCATTGCTGGAGTCACGGTGCTGTTAGTACCGCTTTCTCTGGAGCTTGGAAGTGTCAGATCTGCTGGTTTTAGCTACAAGCATCTCCCCTATTTATACTCTCCAATCTCCATACGAATGTGTGGGGCTCGGGCTTGTTGGAGTTTCTCACACTCAGCAGCCAATCGGCGCGCTCGGGAGGACAATGGGAGAAGCTGGAATTGCCACATGCTGAATTAAGTGCTTATTGACGGAGGAGAATAGCCAACTCCCAGGAGAGCAGGTGCAGGGGGGGGGGGGGGGGGGGGGCGTGCATAGCGAGTGACTTGCAGGGGGTTATGTGAATCTGGAAAAGTGGTGACCCCAACAAAAGATCAGATCTGCAGACTGATGTTGGGATCAATGACATTGAAACATCACAGCACTGGTAATTGAAATAAACACAGGCATGTGCCACATATGTTCGGATAGCAGCAAATGAGCGACGCAGAGAAGCATTAATATCCGATATGAGAGAAATGGCGTTTTACTGCACGGGAAAGGAAACCACATTACAGGCAGTAGGCTCTATGGCACCATTAACGGCGTGGTGCCTGAGTAACAGATTGATGTCAATCACACTTTCCCCCCAATGAGAAGTGTTTGATCCTTGCGTGCGGCATCAGGTCTGTGTTCCTGGGCGGAACTTTCCCGGGTTTCAGGTGTGAGGACGCTGTGCGCGGCACGAGTTACATATATACTGTATTAGAGTAGACATCCAATAACATATATACATGCTATTAGACTATCACTCAACATACAATCCATTATAAAATAGTAGACATCTAAACCACATTAGTGTCGTTCCTGTAACTATTTGTAATGTATTTAATAAGTATACAATTGACACGTGTGCTGTAATATAGTTTAGAATTAGCTTCGGAGAACAGTTTGGAAATTGATTTGATAGATATATAAAGATCTGGATCGTTTGAATAACCCCTCCTGTTGCTCCGGTTTGCAGCAATGCGCATGTGTTTGCGCAGCATTATACTAGTGCCTCGGGTTCATTGCTCTCAATAGAACAGCTGGAGCTGGAGTGGGGAAACCCTGCTAAAAGCTGTCCTCAATTCTATGGGTGATGTTTCCACATCCTTAGAGCAGCTCTTCCAGATGTCACAGATGCAGCTTTCCTCTTATTACCAGTAGAGTCTGTGAGTAAAAGGCTGCTCAGAGTTTCCCACACTCTGTGCTGTGCTGCGCTCGATTCAGGACAGCAGCAGCGCGCCGTGCAGAATGTCGCATTAGTGACGGTAATTGGGTCTGTATTGTATGACAGCGAGGGCCTGACGTCACAGACCATATGGAGGGAAAGGCGATCAGAGGCTTATACCTTTTCAATAATATCTATTGGTGATTAGGAAATCGGATGATGTCATCCCTATACAAGCAGAGATAAAGACTCACAGATGCCAGTGGGGTCTTAATGACATTATAACTTGTGACTTTACTCTCCAGAGCTTTCCCACACTTTGCCCATTCAGAGAGTTCAGGCTTGCACAAAGGAAGTGTGCCTTGTTAAATGCTAATCTGTGTTTAGAAAGCCATCTTCAGCAACAGCACACTTGGGAATAAGCTGAGGCTAATATATTTCAATGAAGAGCCAGATGAACACAAGCAACAACTTTAGTTAATTTCCAAATAATAATGAAACTTAACATAGAGAATGAGCAACCGAATTAGTCCAGTGAGGACCCCAGTGTTTACAGTGTATACAGTCCAGACCTTTCCATAGCTTCTTTCTGCAGAAACAACCTGTGATGTGTTTCTATACTGAATACAACCTGAATATATTAATAACCTAGAGATCATGTATGAAGCAATACTGGTGTTAGTGAATGACAAAGTGTTTAATAGATATTTTATATAGAAAACTACCTCTTTCTGAATCACTAGTGATTACATATTGAAATAACTGTTTCCACTTGTGATCCAAATCTCTGTAATATTTTCAAGTAGCAAATAAGTAAGCCGCTCCTCTCCCTGTCCTCATCACTGGCATGGGTGTGGATAAGCAGCTTCATGCCCTGTCTCTGTGGGGGTGGGGCACTGGGATCTGTGAGTGAGTTTTCCACCGTTTCCCACACTCTCTATCCATTCATTGCATTCAATTGGGTAACAAAAGAAGTGTGTCTTGTTACACATTACATTAGTGATGGTGTTTGATCTCCCATTGATGCTGAAGGAAAGCTTACTCCCAGCAGACCATCTGGATCGCAATATATGTCATCCTCCCGACTCTGGCAGACTCTTTAAGGACACTTCACCTGTTGCTGTTTGACTCTTTCAAGCGGTTGCAAGGTGTTAGTTTTCTCTTGTAGCTTTACCTTTGTAACTGATAAACAAACAGAGATGTCAGCGCGCTCTATCATCACTCTCTCTGGGAAGAGTACAAGTACAATGACACTTATTTAAGATGATGCTTTCTGAATGTATGTGTCTGGACCCAGTAACAGGTGCATAAGCCTACCTGTATACTACAAGCCATGCATCTTAATA
The DNA here is from genome assembly GCF_017654505.1 of Polyodon spathula. Classification (NCBI taxonomy): domain Eukaryota; kingdom Metazoa; phylum Chordata; class Actinopteri; order Acipenseriformes; family Polyodontidae; genus Polyodon; species Polyodon spathula. Next base: position 10,010,450 of record NC_054549.1, on the reverse strand, counting down.
TCAGTACTGTAACATTGCAATCACATTATGTATTGCTCTGCATATTACATAGTTTTTATAAATGAATGGCAGGGTACAGTACTGTGTTTGAGAGACAGATGCTGAGGAAATTGGCCAAAACATTAAAGGCTAGGGATCTACTATATATAATGTACTCATCTGTAAATTATTCTCTGCTACAATATTACTGTTTGTCTGTATTCTAATATTGATCCTGTTCTAGAGAATATTCCTTTGTATGCAGTTTTAGCTCTGTCCCTTATCCCGACACATCAGCCCTCAAGCACTCCCCTTTATAACACACACCCCTATTCAGCAGCAAGAGGTCTATTGTTCTCCCACATTGTGATGTCAATTTAACAAGTATTGATTAAAGATTTCCCTATTCTCCCTCTGAATGCATTGATTCTGCTCCAGTGTGGGAAACTGCAGTCTTGCAGGGACCCACAGATGGATATGCAGATTTCAGAGAGTGCACACAAGTGTTTAATGTCAGATATAGCTGAATATCAAGGTATGTGTGTGTAATATACAGCATGAGATGGTTTGCATGGATTTACAGAAGTTCAGCACCAAGGATAGTACCTGTTACCCAACAGGCAGCCCTTTCCCTCACTGTCTTCACTGCTAATCACAGCAGGATATATATTCAAGAAGAGACACACAGTAAAGAAATCA
>NC_054549.1:9985836-10009272 GCF_017654505.1 Polyodon spathula | reverse complement strand
TGTTGAGTAGTGAACACGTTTAATTCTTTTTAATTAATACCTGAAAAACTTCCGACTTCTTGAAGGTAATTACTGGCGGAGTTTCTGCACAGCGCTGTGAGGGGAATGAGATCTGGGGGAGAAAGGGGATTAGAAAGACTCCAAGAAGCAGCATGTGTTAGCCATGCCCCTCGTCTGGCTTGTGAATTAGTAATAAGACCACGATTTCCAGTCTGGATGTTTCTACATCACTGACCTACATTGGCTCCTTTAAGAAGTCTGCAGCACTCCTTGACTTCTGACGAAGGATCCTGTGCTCTGTTTCCCGTGTGTTGAAGCAGACGCGCGATCCCCGCCAGCGGCAGTGTTCATGATGACACTGCATGACAGCTACGCTGCAGCACATCCCTCATTCAGAGAGTGGAAGAGCTCGCTGGGGGTCCTGTGAGATCAGTGTATTGCTGCACCCCTACAGTGCCCCTGGCCTGCTCGCTGGGGGTCCTGTGAGATCAGTGTATTGCTGCACCCCTACAGTGCCCCTGGCCTGCTCGCTGGGGGTCCTGTGAGATCAGTGTATCCCTGCACCCCTACAGTGCCCCTGGCCCGCTCGCTGGGGGTCCTGTGAGATCAGTATATTGCTGCACCCCTACAGTGCCCCTGGCCCGCTCGCTGGGGGTCCTGTGAGATCAGTGTATTGCTGCACCCCTACAGTGCCCCTGGCCCGCTCGCTGGGGGTCCTGTGAGATCAGTGTATCGCTGCACCCCTACAGTGCCCCTGGCCTGCTCGCTGGGGGTCCTGTGAGATCAGTGTATCGCTGCACCCCTACAGTGCCCCTGGCCCGCTCGCTGGGGGTCCTGTGAAATCAGTGTATCGCTGCACCCCTACAGTGCCCCTGGCCCGCTCGCTGGGGGTCCTGTGAAATCAGTGTATCGCTGCACCCCTACAGTGCCCCTGGCCTGCTCGCTGGGGGTCCTGTGAAATCAGTGTATCGCTGCACCCCTACAGTGCCCCTGGCCTGCTCGCTGGGGGTCCTGTGAAATCAGTGTATTGCTGCACCCCTACAGTGCCCCTGGCCCGCTCACTGGGGGTCCTGTGAGATCAGGTATCGCTGCACCCCTACAGTGCCCCTGGCCTGCTCGCTGGGGGTCCTGTGAAATCAGTGTATCGCTGCACCCCTACAGTGCCCCTGGCCCGCTCGCTCATTTCTCTGCCGTTGTTGTTTCCCCCCCTAGACGAGGAGGAGGAGGAGGAGGAGGAAGCAGAGCTAGCGCCTGTGCCCCTCGCGGCTCTCCAGGGATTCTTCAGAGAGGACGACCCCGTCAAACAGCAGCCCAAGAAGAAGAAGCCGTGCAAACCCAAGCAGGGCAAAACCACCCAGCTGAGCAAGAGGAAGAAGGAGGTGATGATGTGCTGACACTTCTCTTACTGAGAGTCATTTCAAGCAGTTCAATAGCATAAACCCACGGCAGTGATGCTGATAATCAATTACCGTGATTAGTATTCTTATCAGTAGCAGGAGTAGTATTAGTATTAGTTTACATTTAATAAGTTAAACATTCAGAACTTTTCACAAATCCTAAACACTGAGAGACACACGCACACACACACACACACACTGACTGAGACACTACACGCAGCACACACACACACACAAACTGTGAGTGCAGTGTGTTGCGCGTGGTTTGACTCTGCTGACGCACACACACTGAGATACACACGCACACACTGAGACGCACATCGATTCCTCTCGCTCGCTTGTCAGCAGTGAGATCTGTTGCACTCTGTGGTAAATATTGACCTCGGCTTCACCTCGGACGCTGCTCCTGCCACTCCAGTGAATAAATCTTGCTGTTGACCTGCAGCTCGAGTCAGCGGCTGGTTATTTAAGCTTGGATTTCTGCAGGGGCCTGTGAAGCAGTGCAGTCCTGCAGAGGGGGAATCCGCACAGTATTATTCAGCTGACCTTTCTCACTGAAGCAGCCCCCGACAGCTGAACTTTTAAAATGTGTTAACTTACAACATCTGGACGCTCAGAGCAAACAGCGGCTTGTTTTTTTTGTTTGCATTGTAACGTGGTAGAAGATTAAATCTTTCCAATAATAATCTCTTGTGAGTGGCCACCTGCTTTTACCAGCCACTTGCAGTATTGTTCCATACAAGCGAATGAGGGCGGTACCTTGAATAAGCAGCCAGTAATGTCGAGGTGGTGTCTGGCTTCTCAAGCACTTCCCTGCCTTGAAAGAACAGCAGTGCATATCAGTGACAGAGTTACAGTGTGTGCGATTCTGCTTTGGTGAACTCAGCACGAGAACACAAGGCATGCTAATTGATTGCCAGCAGCATGCATTACACAAGGCACCAGTAGGTGGCGTGCTCTGGTGACTCCAGTGTACTCCTCACCTACCCTTTCAGAAGCAGTGAGTGGAGTACAGCAGAGCAGGCAGCCCTGTGGTCAGGCGAGATTTGAGAAAGCAGTGGAATGCACTCCTGCCATTGCCAGCTGCACTGTGTTAAACGTGAATCCCGTCCCTTTCTGCACAGACCCTGTTTTTCAAGGCAGGCGAGACACAGGTGGAAAATGTGGCTTCACACAGTGGGACATAAACAGCACAGTTATAATAGGGCAGTTTTGTACTGTATTCACGGGCTAAACTGAAAGTGATCATTGGGGGATATAAACCAACTGGAGTGTCAATGGGGTGTGCTGTCTCGGTTTACAATGTCACCAGAACCCTGATGGAATATAATTCAGTATAAAAGGCAATGCCAGTGATGCCATTGGCTTTCCTTACTGGTATGCCAATGCTGGATAAACACAACCCTATAATTTCTATGCCTTTCGTCAATGTGCATTCAGATAGCGAGTTCCATTTTAATTGTCTTAGTCTGCACTGCAGCACACTCCCTCAAACGATTCATATTTCCATCTCTATTGTATTGTGAGTGAGATGAGGTGCTGCGGGCCCCCCCCCCACCCCCTCCCCCCACTTGTTGTCTAGACATGCTGTAGAGTAGAGCCGCTTTCTGCGATGGCTGGCCACATAACAAGCTCGTTATGCAAACGCATCTGATTGGATGCTGCGCTCTCATTGGCTGGGGCGGAAAAGTCCAGGCACTGTACAGTCCAGTAACCATAGCAACGCAGATGGGCTGCTTGATGAGAAAGTGCTCGCCTGGCTCCTCCTGCTGCTGCTGCTGCTGTTGCCGTTGCTGTGAATCTGGCAGGGTCTGCGCTGTACTCTGCACAGCAGCCCTGTGAATCTGGCAGGGTCTGCGCTGTACACTCCTACCTGAGCACAGCAGCTCTGTGAATCTGGCAGGGTCTGCGCTGTACACTCCTACCTGAGCACAGCAGCTCTGTGAATCTGGCAGGGTCTGCGCTGTACACTCCTACCTGAGCACAGCAGCCCTGTGAATCTGGCAGGGTCTGCGCTGTACACTCCTACCTGAGCACAGCAGCCCAGAGCTGTACACTCCTACCTGAGCACAGCGGCTCTGTGAATCATGGCACAGCAAACATTCCAGTGTTTTCCTACCTGAGCACAGCAGCCCTGTGAATCTGGCAGGGTCTGCGCTGTACACTCCTACCTGAGCACAGCAGCTCTGTGAATCTGGCAGGGTCTGCGCTGTACACTCCTACCTGAGCACAGCAGCCCTGTGAATCTGTCAGGGTCTGCGCTGTACACTCCTACCTGAGCACAGCGGCTCTGTGAATCTGGCAGGGTCTGCGCTGTACTCTCCTACCTGAGCACAGCAGCCCTGTGAATCTGTCAGGGTCTGCGCTGTACACTCCTACCTGAGCACAGCAGCTCTGTGAATCTGGCAGGGTCTGCGCTGTACACTCCTACCTGAGCACAGCAGCTCTGTGAATCTGGCAGGGTCTGCGCTGTAACCTGAGCACAGCAGCCCTGCTGTCAGGGTCTGCGCTGTACACTCCTACCTGAGCACAGCGGCTCTGTGAATCTGGCAGGGTCTGCGCTGTACTCTCCTACCTGAGCACAGCAGCCCTGTGAATCTGTCAGGGTCTGCGCTGTACACTCCTACCTGAGCACAGCGGCTCTGTGAATCTGGCAGGGTCTGCGCTGTACACTCCTACCTGAGCACAGCAGCCCTGTGAATCTGTCAGGGTCTGCGCTGTACACTCCTACCTGAGCACAGCAGCTCTGTGAATCTGGCAGGGTCTGCGCTGTACTCTCCTACCTGAGCACAGCAGCCCTGTGAATCTGTCAGGGTCTGCGCTGTACACTCCTACCTGAGCACAGCAGCTTAGGCATACCTGAGCACAGCAGCCCTGTGAATCTGTCAGGGTCTGCGCTGTACACTCCTACCTGAGCACAGCAGCCCTAAGCACACATCCTACCTGAGCACAGCAGCCCTGTGAATCTGGCAGGGTCTGCGCTGTACACTCCTACCTGAAAGCAAATCAGGGTCTGCGCTGTAACTACCTGAGCAGAGCTCTGTGAATCTGGCAGGGTTGCGCTGTACACTCCTACCTGAGCACAGCAGCCCTGTGAATCTGTCAGGGTCTGCGCTGTACACTCCTACCTGAGCACAGCAGCTCTGTGCATCTGGCAGGGTCTGCGCTGTCGAGACTTGCGACCGTTCCAAGACGCGACAATGTGTACGGATGGAACTAGTGTCGTGAGAACTTAGACCGATCCCAGACGTCGACTTGATGTGAGGATGGACTCGTGTCGTGGGACACTTAGACCGTCCATGACGACGACATGCTTTCATGTCCGTGCGAGCACACTTAGACGCCTCCCAGTACGCGACATTGTTTTGAGGACGCTGGTGTACTCGTGTGTTATGGGACCACTTAGACGGCCCTGACGTCGAACAGGTTGAGGATGGAGACTCTGTGCGGCGGGGCCACTTTAGACGCTATGTCCCAGGACGCGACAGTGTAGTGATGGGACTCAGGTCGTGCGCAGACTCGTATGCAGGTCCCAAGGTCGCGAAATGTGAATCTGGATTCGTGGCCATTATCGGAGATTATTATGATTGTTATTATTATTATTATTATTATTAACAACACACTATCTAAACAGCCTGGAGCTTATTGGAGCGTTTCACAAACACCATTTCAAAAAGTAACTAAGTGGCTGTGGTCCCATTACTAGGTATACGTAGTCATACGAAAATAAGTAAGACTAAATTATCTACGGAGAGATCCGGCCAGCAATAAGTACAGACAAAAAAGAATCTATTTAAAGAAGTCTATTCGTGTGTAATTTTTTAGGTTTGTGCCTGCTCAGGGGTACTCGGTGGTGGAACCAAAATTAGGGTCATGCACCGACACCAGGGTATGATTGAACGGCAACAAAGTTCGAGCCGAATATGATCATAAGCCATTTATTATTAACAGTGTGTATCACAAGTACCAGTATTGTAATAGTGCTGAACTTAGAATGATTCAAACTGCAACACAGTGTGCCTTATTCCCAACCTGACAATCCTTCTCCGCATTAAAAAGCTAGTTTAGTTCAGCCTAATATACATAGTTGTATAGTAATGCTCCCATTCACAGATTCACTGTGTTCAATGCACAAGGCAAACCAACGCAAAGGAAACGCTGGACGTTTCTAAAGAGCTGTGAAGCAGGCTGGGGTTTTTGTTCTGTGCGTGAATGTGTGTGTGTCCACAGGGGGGCGGTAGTGAGGAAGAGGCGGCGCCTGTGTGTCTCAAAGAGCTGCAGGGGGACAGGTCGGAGAGCGAGGGCAGTGACTACTCCCCCATCAAGAAGAAGAAGAAGAAACCAAGGGAGAAGAAGGAGAAGAAGACCAAGCGGAAAAAGAAAGACGAGGAGGAGGAGGAGGAAGAGGAGGAGGAGGAGGATGTGGGGCTCAAGGTGAGGGGAGGGGTCTTGTCATACAGAACTGCGCATGTTTATTACAGCACCCCTGTGGGCTACTGGACTCCACGCCTGACAAAAGAAAGTGTGTGGATGCAGCTTCAAGTAAAGTCGACTTCAGTGACACCAGAGATTTTGAGAAAGTACACAGACGCAGTGCCACACAGCTCTTATTGATGCCAAAGGTGGCCAGGCTAAACTCTAGCATTAAAGGTGCTTTCAGGCATAGCTGTGTTTTTAGTTTTGAATTAGCTTCGTGCAAGATGAGTTAGCAAAAAATGAATAGCTCATTTCTGTAGAAATGTAATAATTTGCATGTGTGCAAAGCGCCATAAATGCCAAATCTTGAGGTGTTCTGATACATTTGCACATTACTGTATTTCACCAAATTCTTAAAGGAGTGCTTTTTGATTTCTTAAACTCTTATCAGGCCTAGCAATATTCTCCCAGGCCCTTTTCTACTCGGACAGCCGCAAGAGTGGAAAGGAAACCTCTTGTAGTTCAAACTCCCTCCAGTGGTCTAGCTGCAATCAGACCATGTGACCCACAGCAGCAGTTCAATAATGCATTTGTTGATGTAGAATCTGATGTGTTTCAGTATCCTGAAGAGCCAAAAGATTCTGAGCCCACTAAAAGTGGTGCATTAATAAAAAGGTGTGACCGTGTTTCTTTTAATCTCCGCTGTGAAACTGTCCTTCAGGAGCCCAAGTCCTCGGCTCAGCTGATGGAGGAGTGGGGGCTGGAGAACGTGGACTATGGCTTCACAGAGGAGGACTACCACACTCTGACAAACTACAAAGCATTCAGCCAGTTCCTGAGGTGAGAAGCACAGGGTTCAGGGTTCGGAATGGTGGGAGGGTTAATTGGGTCAACTAAACACCAGGACTCCCTTATAATAGTTTCCCCACAGTGAAAGCATGCTCTCCAGTGCCCAGTCCCTCTGCTCTGCCCCCCCAGGCCTCTCATTGCCAAGAAGAACCCCAAGATCCCTATGTCTAAGATGATGACGGTCCTGGGGGCGAAGTGGCGCGAGTTCAGCAGCAACAACCCGTTGAAGGGCCTGTCTGCTGCTGCCGCCGCCGCAGCCGTGGCTGCTGCCGTGGAAACCGTGGCTGTGTCCCCGCCCGTCCCTCAGCCCGCGCAGCCTGGAGCAATCAGGAAAGCCAAAACCAAGGAAGGGAAAGGTAACCTGCAAACACCGGGCTCCTGGTTCACGTTCCCTCCTGTTTTCTGCCTCTTTTTCTTTTGCGCTTTTCCTGACTTATTTGTTCTTTCCGTGTTGACTTTCTTTCTCTTCCTGATTTATATTTTTTTCTTCTTCTTTCTGTCTTTCAGCTGTTGTTTTTGTTGCATGCCCTCGTTGCTGTTGTGTTCTTGTAGTTTCATTCCTGGCTGCCCTCTCTTCCAGGCCCGGGGGTGAGAAAGAAAAGTAAAAGCACCAAGGAAGCCAAAAAGAGAGGCAAGAGCAAGAAGATGAAAATCAGACTGGGTGGGTTCGGGAGCAAGCGGAAAAAGGGCTCCTCGGTACGAGACCGCTCCTTCACTCCCCCCTCGCTCCCCCCTCACTCTCCCCTCGCTCCCCCCTCTCCTTCACTCCCGGGGGGAGTGAGAGGGGAGCGGGGGGGAGGGAGAGAGGGGGAGTTCGGGGGGGTGAGGGGGAGAGGGGGGAGGAGAGGGGGGAGCGAGGGGGGGGTGAGGAAGTGAGGGGGGCGGAGGGGGGAGAGGGGGGCGAGAGGAAGTGAGGGGGGAGAGAGAGGGGGGGGGAGCGAGAGGGGGAGCGGAGGGGAGTGAGGGAGGAGGGAAGAGGAGGGAGCGAGGGGGGAGCGGAGGAGTGAGGGGGGGGAGGGCGAGAGGGGGAGCGAGGGGGGGGAGAGAAGTGAGGGGGAGTGAGGAGAGGGGAGCGAGGAGGGGGGAGAGGAAGTGAGGGGGGAGTGAGAGGGGGAGCGTGGGGGGAGGAAGTCAGGGGGGAGCGAGGGGGGAGCGAGAGGGGGAGCGAGGGAGAGGGAGCGAGGGGGGGGCGAGGGAGGGGGAGCGAGGGGGGGGGCGAGGGGGGTAGTGAGGGGGGAGCGAGGGGGGAGAGTGGGGGGCTGAGAGGGGGGGAGCAGGTGGGGGGAGGAAGAGCGGGGGGCGTGGGAGGGGGAGGAGGAGGGAGGGGGGAGTGAGAGGGGAGCGTGGGGGGGGTCCCCCGGGGAGCGGGGGGGAGGAGGGGGAGCGAGGGGGAGCAGGAGGGGAGAGGCGAGGGGGAGCGAGGGGGGGGTGCGCTCCCCCCTCGAGGGTGGGGGAGAAGGAGGGGGGAGGTGGGAGAGGGAGTGGGGGGGAGAGGAAGTGAGGGGGGAGTGAGAGGGGAGCGTGGGGGGGAGTGAGAGAGGAGAGTGGAGGTGGGGGAGAGAGAAGGGAGGGTGGGGGAGGTAGGGGGGGAGCGACTCCCCTCTCCAGAGGCGGAAGTGAGGGGGGGGAGTGAGAGGGGGAGCGAGGGGGGAGTGAGAGGGGAGCGAGGGGGGGAGAGGAGAGGGGGGCGCGAGGGGGAGAGAGGGGAGCGAGAGAGGGGGGCGTTCACTCCCCCCTCGGAGGAAGTCCGAGGGGGGAGCGAGGGGGGAGTGAAGAGGGGAGCGGCGAGGGGGGAGAGGGAGGGAGAGGAGTGGGGAGGGGGGAGCGAGGGGGGAGAGGAGAGGGGGAGGGGAGGGGGGGAGTGTGAGGGGGAGTGAGAGGGGAGCGAGGGGGGGAGAGAGGAAGTGAGAGGGGAGTGCGAGGGGAGCGAGGGGGGGGAAGAGATGGGGAAGTGAGGGGGGGGAGGGGGGAGCGAGGGGGGGCGTGAGGAGGGGAGCGAGGGGGGAGTCGCTCCCCAGGACTCTCGCCTCGCTACCCCCTGAGCGGGGAGGAGTGAGCGGGAGCGAGCGGGGGGAGAGAGGGGCAGCGTGAGGGGGGGAGGAGAGAGGGGGGGAGTGAGGGGGGAGTGAGAGGGGAGCGACGGGGGAGAGAGAGGAAGTGAGGGGGGAGTGAGAGGGGAGCGAGGGGGGGGAGTCGAGAGGGGAACCGAGCCGGGGGGGCGCGGAGAGGGGGAGGAGAGGGGCTCGCCCCTGGGGGAGTGATGGGGGGGAGTGAGGGGAGGGGGGGGGCAGGAGAGGGGAACGAGGGGGGAGCGAGGGGGGAGATCCTTGGGAGGAGAGAGAGGGGGGAGTTCTCCCCCTCGCTCTCCCCTCGCTACCCCCTCACTCACCCCCTCTCCCCCTCTCTTTCCTCTCTCACCATCACTACCCCCTCACTCACCCCCTCTGTCCCCTTCTCTTCGCCCTCTCTCTCCCCGTCACTCCCCTGCAGTGCAAGCCCCGTAATGCCGAGTGCTTGTGTTCCACAGAGCGAGGAGGATGAGCGGGAGGAGTCTGATTTCGACGAGGGCAGCATCCACAGCGCCTCGGTGCGCTCCGAGGCTTCCCTGCAGCAGAAGAGGAAGGGGCGCAGGGGCCAGCAGAAAAAGAAGAAGAGTAAGACTGGGGCTTTTTAACATGCGCTTAGAGAGTCAGTGTCAGCAACTGTTTGAGGGTCTGGTCTCTGTGAGCTGTGCTGATTGCATGTCTGCTCTGTGTTTGAGGGTCTCTGCACTGTACTGATTGCATGTCTGCTCTGTGTTTGAGGGTCTCTGCACTGTGCTGATTGCATGTCTGTTCTGTGTTTGAGGGTCTGGTCTCTGTGAGCTGTGGTGATTGCATGTCTGCTCTGTGTTTGAGGGTCTGGTCTCTGCACTGTGCTGATTGCATGTCTGCTCTGTGTTTGAGGGTCTCTGCACTGTGCTGATTGCATGTCTGCTCTGTGTTTGAGGGTCTGGTCTCTGTGAGCTGTGGTGATTGCATGTCTGCTCTGTGTTTGAGGGTCTGGTCTCTGTGAGCTGTGGTGATTGCATGTCTGCTCTGTGTTTGAGGGTCTGGTCTCTGTGAGCTGTGGTGATTGCATGTCTGCTCTGTGTTTGAGGGTCTGGTCTCTGTGAGCTGTGGTGATTGCATGTCTGCTCTGTGTTTGAGGGTCTGGTCTCTGTGAGCTGTGGTGATTGCATGTCTGCTCTGTGTTTGAGGGTCTGGTCTGTGAGCTGTGGTGATTGCATGTCTGCTCTGTGTTTGAGGGTCTGGTCTCTGTGAGCTGTGCTGATTGCATGTCTGCTCTGTGTTTGAGGGTCTCTGCACTGTGCTGATTGCATGTCTGCTCTGTGTTTGAGGGTCTCTGCACTGTGCTGATTGCATGTCTGCTCTGTGTTTGAGGGTCTGGTCTCTGTGAGCTGTGGTGATTGCATGTCTGCTCTGTGTTTGAGGGTCTGGTCTCTGTGAGCTGTGGTGATTGCATGTCTGCTCTGTGTTTGAGGGTCTGGTCTCTGTGAGCTGTGGTGATTGCATGTCTGCTCTGTGTTTGAGGGTCTGGTCTCTGTGAGCTGTGGTGATTGCATGTCTGCTCTGTGTTTGAGGGTCTGGTCTCTGTGAGCTGTGGTGATTGCATGTCTGCTCTGTGTTTGAGGGTCTGGTCTCTGTGAGCTGTGGTGATTGCATGTCTGCTCTGTGTTTGAGGGTCTGGTCTCTGTGAGCTGTGGTGATTGCATGTCTGCTCTGTGTTTGAGGGTCTGGTCTCTGTGAGCTGTGGTGATTGCATGTCTGCTCTGTGTTTGAGGGTCTGGTCTCTGTGAGCTGTGGTGATTGCATGTCTGCTCTGTGTTTGAGGGTCTGGTCTCTGTGAGCTGTGGTGATTGCATGTCTGCTCTGTGTTTGAGGGTCTGGTCTCTGTGAGCTGTGGTGATTGCATGTCTGCTCTGTGTTTGAGGGTCTGGTCTCTGTGAGCTGTGGTGATTGCATGTCTGCTCTGTGTTTGAGGGTCTGGTCTCTGTGAGCTGTGGTGATTGCATGTCTGCTCTGTGTTTGAGGGTCTGGTCTCTGTGAGCTGTGGTGATTGCATGTCTGCTCTGTGTTTGAGGGTCTGGTCTCTGTGAGCTGTGGTGATTGCATGTCTGCTCTGTGTTTGAGGGTCTGGTCTCTGTGAGCTGTGGTGATTGCATGTCTGCTCTGTGTTTGAGGGTCTGGTCTCTGTGAGCTGTGGTGATTGCATGTCTGCTCTGTGTTTGAGGGTCTGGTCTCTGTGAGCTGTGGTGATTGCATGTCTGCTCTGTGTTTGAGGGTCTGGTCTCTGTGAGCTGTGGTGATTGCATGTCTGCTCTGTGTTTGAGGGTCTGGTCTCTGTGAGCTGTGGTGATTGCATGTCTGCTCTGTGTTTGAGGGTCTGGTCTCTGTGAGCTGTGGTGATTGCATGTCTGCTCTGTGTTTGAGGGTCTGGTCTCTGTGAGCTGTGGTGATTGCATGTCTGCTCTGTGTTTGAGGGTCTGGTCTCTGTGAGCTGTGGTGATTGCATGTCTGCTCTGTGTTTGAGGGTCTGGTCTCTGTGAGCTGTGGTGATTGCATGTCTGCTCTGTGTTTGAGGGTCTGGTCTCTGTGAGCTGTGGTGATTGCATGTCTGCTCTGTGTTTGAGGGTCTGGTCTCTGTGAGCTGTGGTGATTGCATGTCTGCTCTGTGTTTGAGGGTCTGGTCTCTGTGAGCTGTGGTGATTGCATGTCTGCTCTGTGTTTGAGGGTCTGGTCTCTGTGAGCTGTGGTGATTGCATGTCTGCTCTGTGTTTGAGGGTCTGGTCTCTGTGAGCTGTGGTGATTGCATGTCTGCTCTGTGTTTGAGGGTCTGGTCTCTGTGAGCTGTGGTGATTGCATGTCTGCTCTGTGTTTGAGGGTCTGGTCTCTGTGAGCTGTGGTGATTGCATGTCTGCTCTGTGTTTGAGGGTCTGGTCTCTGTGAGCTGTGGTGATTGCATGTCTGCTCTGTGTTTGAGGGTCTGGTCTCTGTGAGCTGTGGTGATTGCATGTCTGCTCTGTGTTTGAGGGTCTGGTCTCTGTGAGCTGTGGTGATTGCATGTCTGCTCTGTGTTTGAGGGTCTGGTCTCTGTGAGCTGTGGTGATTGCATGTCTGCTCTGTGTTTGAGGGTCTGGTCTCTGTGAGCTGTGGTGATTGCATGTCTGCTCTGTGTTTGAGGGTCTGGTCTCTGTGAGCTGTGGTGATTGCATGTCTGCTCTGTGTTTGAGGGTCTGGTCTCTGTGAGCTGTGGTGATTGCATGTCTGCTCTGTGTTTTTTCGAGTTGAAGAAGGGGACGGTTACGAAACGGATCACCAGGACTACTGCGAGGTGTGCCAGCAGGGCGGAGAGATCATCTTGTGTGACACCTGTCCTCGAGCCTACCACCTGGTGTGCCTGGATCCCGAGCTGGAGAAGGCTCCAGAGGGGAAGTGGAGCTGCCCGCACTGCGTAAGCAAACCTCCAGTCAAGGGGTCTCATTGAACCGGATTGAGCTGATTAGCATGTTAGCAAAGTGTACCCTCTCGTCAAGGTTTCCTTCAAGATATTTCATGGGAACGCTTGAGTTCTGGTCTCCGATCGTTTTGAACCCATATCTTCCTCCTGACAAACCTTCTCTTCTTTTCACAGGGTTCATTTTTAATTATAATAAACTATAAAACGATAAGTTAACCCAGATTGGTCTAAAATTTGATTCACTAGGAGAGCACTGCCTTTGTGTGCACTAGGAACCAAAGCGTGGTTTGGTTCCTTCTGCAAGGTGTCTAACAGCAGGCTGTGTGCCGGCAGGAGAAGGAAGGGATCCAGTGGGAGCCCAAGGAGGAAGAGGAGGAAGAGGAGGAGGTGGGGGAGGAGGAAGAGGACGACCACTTGGAGTTCTGCCGGGTGTGCAAGGATGGGGGGGAGCTGCTGTGCTGTGACACCTGCCCCTCCTCCTACCACATCCACTGCCTCAACCCGCCCCTGCCAGAGATACCCAACGGGGAGTGGCTCTGCCCACGATGCATGGTGAGTGATGCAGCCGTCCTCCAGTAACACGGTTTAACCTGCGCATGGGCGTGTTCCAAGGCAATAAAAACACACCAGTGTCGTCAGGTCTTCACCCTGGGCTGTTTAAGCACTGATATCCCGCTATCCAGTCACATGCGCGCTGCCTGCATCCACTCGAACACAAAGTCACGTTGCCTGTCTTCCATTTGGTTTCCAGTGCCCGCCCCTGAAAGGCAAGGTACAGCGGATCCTGCACTGGGTATGGGGGGAGCCCCCCCTGCCCCCGGAGTGCCCCCCAGGCTTTGGATCTGCGGACCCCAGGGCGCCCCGGCCCCCCCTGAAGGGGCACCCTGAGAGGGAGCTGTATGTCAAGTGGGCCGGGCTGTCCTACTGGCACTGCTCGTGGGTCAGCGAGCTGCAGGTGAGTGCCAGCTCCAGCCAGGACCGCAGAACCATCACACCTGGAGTTTAAAGGCTTTGCTCGCCACATTGTTCATTTAAATTTCAAGGAAATGCATTTTCTCTAAACTGAAGTTCTTTCAATAAACACGATTGAGGAACTTATATATATATATTTTTTAGGAGATAAATCTTAACAGATTTTCAACTCTGAAATCAGTAATCATCCCGGAATGCTTGTGCAGGAATTGCAGGGAATGCGTTTCAGTTGTATCACCTGCGCCCTTGCTAATGTTCCTCTGTCTGCTGCCCCTCCCTCTCAGCTGGAGCTGTACCACACGGTGATGTACCGCAACTACCAGCGCAAGAACGACATGGACGAGCCCCCCCCTTACGACTACGGCTCGGACAACGAGGAGATGAAGAGCGAGAAACGCAAGAGCAAGGACCCCCAGTATGCCCTCATGGAGGAGCGCTTCTACCGCTACGGGATCAAACCAGAGTGGATGATCATTCACAGGGTCTTCAACCACAGGTCGGGGGGGGGAGGGGAGAGGGAAGGGAGAGGGAGAGGTGAGAGGGAGAGGGGATGGACCTACTGGTAAGTGGATGATCATTCACCAGGGTCCCCAACCACCAGGTCAGGGGGGACCTGGGGGAAGAGGGGGGTGAGGAAGATGGAGTGGATGATCCCCTCACAGGGTCTTCAACCACAGGTCAGGGGGGCTACTTAGGTAGGGTCCCAGAGGGGGGAGGAGATGGAGTGCATGATCATTCACAGGGTCTTCAACGTCAGGTCTTCATACACTACCTGCTTGACGGGGGTGGAAGGGCGAGGGTAGAAGGAGATGGAGTGGAGTGGAGTGATATTCACAGGGTCTTCACACCACAGGTTCCGGTCCCCCGGTCTGCCTGGGGGGAGGAGGGTGCGGAGTGGTGGGGGAGAAGGAAGTGGTAGACATTCACCGGTCTTCAACCACAGGTCCTCTACACTGCCCTCGGAGGTGGGGGGGATGGGAGAGGGAGAAGGAGATGGAGTGGATGATCATTCACAGGGTCTTCAACCACAGGGGAGGAGGGAAGGGGAGAGGGAGAGGTGAGAGGGGGAGGGGGAGTGGAAATGGGACTGGGGGGCGAGCTGATCCAATCTTTCTAACCCACACTGGGGCAGTTTCCCTGCGATTTGCCCATAGGGTAAAATTTGGGAATACATTTAGGAATGGGGCATGCATTTACAGAACATGATTGGGTTCAGTTTGAGTTTGAGCTGTGTTGCACACGTGCTCTTTTTGAATGGGATTCTGTGCTGAAGTGCAGTTGGATTTATTGCTGGGAGTCTGTGGTCGCTGTGCCAAGCCTCCACCTCAAGCACTGACACTAATCCAGAGAGATACAGCAGCTCCTCACAGCTCTGTCTCTCATCCAGACTGATCCGACACGCTCTGTAATAGCAGGGCCCTGCCAAGCAGCTTCCTCCGCTCGGCCAGACCGTGATCCAGAGCCTGCAGCTTTTCTACTCTGAGATCATCTGCACAGCACCTAACGACACCCGACCAGTGCGAATCGCTAGCGGATCACAGTGGGGTCCCCCTAGGGCTAGGTTTCAACGTCTCGTTTATAAATCACATGTCAGAAATCACAGCAAAGTATTTGCCAAAACTCCAGTACCTCTTACCCTGTGTACAGATGCCATCCCTGCACAGAACACCAAGCCTAATTCCTTTGACCTTTTGTAAAAGGGATCATCCTATTAACCCCACTCTTTAAATTATGATGGACTTGACACTAGTCTCTCTGAAGAAAATAAAAAAAAATGTTTAATTCATCAAAACAGACTGCAGAGTGCGCAGTATAGCAAGGGGATGGAAATAAGACTCAGTGTATAGCAACCAGTTTTATTTTTGTATACCGCTTTTCCTGTAGAACATCTCAAAGTGCAAAATTCTTCAGCAATTGTTAATAACATCTACCTATAAAGAATAATAAATAAATAGATAATACATTAGAAACAGCACTGAAAAAAGAAAGCCATTTTTAAAAGTTAATACGAAAGCCGTTACAATATATCAATTCATGTGAAACATCCATTCTAAGTTATATTAAAAAAAAAACAGTTGATTGCCACAAGCCAAGGAAAACAGGTGTGTCTCAAGTGTAGATTTCAGCCTCTCACACATAGTGACAGTGAGTTCCAAAGAGCAGGAGCATTCAGGGAACCTCCCAACGGTACGCATCGAGCTGCTGAAAAGCCAACAGCCCAGCGCCCGACGACATCAACATGCAATAAATCTCTCAAATATGAAGGACCGGTTCCCAGGACAGCCTTACAGGCGCAGGCTTGTCGCTAAGTAGTCCAGCCTGTCTTGTTTGTTTGTCATTGTGCAGCTTCGATAGCAATGGAGACGTCCACTACCTGATCAAGTGGAGGGACTTGCCTTACGACCAGTGCACCTGGGAGATTGACAACTTTGACATTCCAGAATACAACCATTTCAAACAAGCCTACTGGAACCACAGGTGAGACGTCGTTTACACACGCGCGCGCCCGCCTTCCATGCCATTGAGTGACTTTACTGGATTTTACTGGATTTTACCTGGGTTTTTTTTTTTTTGCAATCTTTTCCGAGTCGTTGTTGCAGTTTACTCAAATATTGTTGTAGATTTCTTTATTTTTTATTTCGTATTGCGTTGATATTTTTCTGTGTTAAGGGCGCTTTGACCAGATCTATTGCAGTGATATCCACTCCGAAGAATTGTGTTGCAGAACAGGTCACAGTAAAGCAGATGAGTTAATGAGTAGTCCCTGAGGGTTGTGGCGTGGGAGCTGATCTCTCCCTGTGTGCGCTCCGGGCTCTACAGGGACCTGATGCTGGGAGAGGATATCCGACCCCCGGGAATCAAGAAATGGAGGAAGATGAAGGACGATAAGCCCCCGGAGATCCCCAATGTGGACGTGAGTGAGCAGCCCAACTTCAGCTACACGATAATCAGGGGATGCAGTGAAGCTGGGCGTAAAAAAAGGGTTACATTAAAAAAACATGCTTTACAGTCATTGATGTAGACTTCGATTCCAAATGCTGTATAGTCCTTGAAAGCATTGATAGAGATTCTTAGTTACGTTCCGAGCGTTTTAACAAAGGTGTTTCAGTGTTGTTGTTAACAGTGCAGGCTGTGCATTCTGGAGCTCTTCAAGCTTCTCCTCCTGCTTCTGTCTTTCAGCCCACAATCAAGTTTGACAAGCAGCCATGGTACATCGACTCGACGGGGGGCAGCCTGCACCCCTACCAGCTGGAGGGGCTCAACTGGCTGCGCTTCTCCTGGGCGCAGGGCACCGACACCATCCTGGCAGACGAGATGGGGCTGGGCAAGACCGTCCAGACCATCGTCTTCCTCTACTCGCTCTACAGGGAGGTGGGCAGCGCTCTCGGCTGGGCCTCGGTGCCCCAGCCCAGAACCAGACTCTGTGGCTCCGGGCTTGCAATGGGATCCAGCCAGACTCTGTGGCTCCGGGCTTGCAATGGGATCCAGCCAGACTCTGTGGCTGTGGGCTTGCAATGGGATCCAGCCAGATTCTGTGGCTCTGGGCTTGCAGTGGGATCCAGCCAGACTCTGTGGCTGTGGGCTTGCAGTGGGATCCAGCCAGACTGTGGCTCTGGGCTTGCAATGGGATCCAGCAGACTCTGTGGCTGTGGGCTTGCAGTGGGATCCAGCCAGACTGTGGCTCTGGGCTTGCAATGGGATCCAGCAGACTCTGTGGCTGTGGGCTTGCAGTGGGATCTAACCAGACTGTGGCTCTGGGCTTGCAGTGGGATCCAGCAGGTTCTCGCTCTCAAACCCTTGTAAATGTTTACCAGGGTTAGAGCACAGCAGAGTGTGATAAAGCACAGTGAAAGCATGGTGAAACTGCAATACTGTGGTAAACTTTTATTCGGATGGTATGGACACTGCTAATCTGAGAGGGAGAAAACTTTGAGAAGCCTACAGCTTCAAATGTCGTTGTTGCAACTATGCCCGTTTATGGTATTGCAAGCGGTTTTGGACTCCAACACATTCTCATCACTCAGGAAGGGGTTAAGCCACTTACTTGCACATTTAGAATAACTCAGGATCGCTTTCAGTGATAGTTAAGGCAATCAGCATTATAGATCATGCATGAGATGCCAACCAAATCACTGTTGGGGATCTGCCTTAATTGCAGTACATCTTAAACCTGAGCACAGATGTCATTCAATGCATTGAACTAAACGTGACAAAAAACTACTTTTTCTGTGCAATAGCAGTTCATGAGTGCAGTCTTAGTTTTTGCGATTCATAATAAGTAAATATGTTGTGTGTGTAGAGTCTCTCATTTTGCACAGTTTCAGCAACCAGAAGCTCTAGTCCAGACTGCAATAGCGGTCACCCTGCCCGCGACTTATTAACTGTTTGATTTGTCGCTCAGGGACACTCCAAGGGGCCGTACCTGGTCAGCGCCCCGCTGTCCACCATCATTAACTGGGAGCGCGAGTTCGAGATGTGGGCTCCGGACTTCTACGTGGTCACCTACACCGGGGACAAGGACAGCCGCGCGGTCATCCGCGAGAACGAGTTCTCCTTCGAAGAGACCCCTGTCAAGATGGGCCGCAAGGTCTTTCGCATGAAGGTAGGAGAGCCACGGGGGCTTTGCAGTGGTAGACTCTTCGAAGGGCTGGAGTCTGCAGCTCCTCCTGCTGCCTCGTGCCTCTCGCGGGTCTCATTGTTGCTCTTGCCTCCCTGCAGAAGGACACTCAGATCAAGTTCCACGTGCTGCTGACCTCCTACGAGCTGATCACCATCGACCAGGCCATCCTGGGCTCCATCGAGTGGGCCTGCCTGGTGGTGGACGAGGCTCACCGCCTCAAGAACAACCAGTCAAAGGCAGGTGTCTGTGCACGCGTGCAAACCAAAGAATGACACTTTCATCTGATCTTAAACCTGGCTCCTGCGAGAGCTGCATGTCAGTGAAAAGGAGGCGACTTTTTTTCTTACCCATTTTTACTGAGCTGCTCAATGTTTTAGGTTTGTTGTATTAACCCCGGCCAGGCTCCTGCACTAGCCCAAAACACATGTAAAGCTGGCTAGTTAGCGCTGCTCTCTCCTGTCGTCTCTCCGCAGTTCTTTCGAGTGCTGAATGGCTACAAGATCTACTACAAGCTGCTGCTGACAGGAACCCCCCTGCAGAATAACCTGGAGGAGCTCTTCCACCTGCTCAACTTCCTCACCCCCGAGAGGTTCAAGTAAGCCAGCCGCGGTCACTTCAAACAGGGCTCCAAGCCATGCAGGGCAGCAGGCACAGAGAGCTGGGATACTGGCCAGTCCAGTCTTGCAAAGCTCTGACGAGTCTGTGACGACTGCATTTAGGACGTCGCACTTAACAGACACAAAACGTCTCCCGGTACTTCAATTTCCGTTTCAGACGAAATAATTCTTTTATTTCCTGAAACCGCTAAATCCGGGCCAAATGATTTCTAACTGATCGTGAGATGAGTGTTTCTGAGGTTGTGGGTGTTCTCCCCTCCGCTGCAGTAACCTGGACGGATTCCTGGAGGAGTTTGCTGACATCTCGAAGGAGGACCAGATCAAGAAGCTGCACGACCTGCTGGGGCCCCACATGCTGAGGAGGCTGAAGGCCGACGTCTTCAAGAACATGCCGTCCAAGACAGAGCTGATCGTGCGCGTGGAGCTGAGCCCCATGCAGAAGTGAGTGTGAACCAGGGGGAGAGACAGAGGCCCATTCACTACATTATAGACATGGAAATAAGGCTCATATTGCAGAGCACTTTCACCCAGTCCAGGTTTTAATATGAGCTACATAGCCACAGTGTGTGGGAAACAAGCTCGGGTGTGTCTGATTAAACTCATAGTGAAACCAGGCTTGGATCAGCCTGCTATGCAATGGGAGTCAATGGGCTGGTTCATGCCTCTCCAGTCTGAGCTCTAGCCTCTTATCTGAACTCTAGCTTCTCCAGTCTGAGCTCTAGCCTCTTGTCTGATCTCTAGTCTCTCCAGTCTGAGCTCTAGCCTCTTGTCTGATCTCTAGTCTCTCCAGTCTGATCTCTAGTCTCTCCAGTCTGATCTCTAGCCTCTCCAGTCTGATCTCTAGCCTCTCCAGTCTGATCTCTAGCCTCTCCAGTCTGATCTCTAGTCTCTCCAGTCTGATCTCTAGTCTCTCCAATCTGATCTCTAGCCTCTTATCTGAGCTCTAGTCTCTCCAGTCTGATCTCTAGTCTCTCCAATCTGATCTCTAGCCTTTTGTCTGAGCTCTGTTCTCTCCAGTCTGATCTCTAGTCTCTCCAGTCTGATCTCTAGTCTCTCAAATCTGATCTCTAGCCTTTTGTCTGAGCTCTGTTCTCTCCAGTCTGATCTCTAGTCTCTCCAGTCTGATCTCTAGTCTCTCCAGTCTGATCTCTAGTCTCTCCAGTCTGATCTCTAGCCTCTTGTCTGAGCTCTAGTCTCTCCAATCTGATCTCTAGTCTCTCCAGTCTGATCTCTAGCCTCTCCAGTCTGAGCTCTAGTCTCTCCAGTCTGATCTCTAGTCTCTCCAATCTGATCTCTAGCCTTTTGTCTGAGCTCTGTTCTCTCCAGTCTGATCTCTAGTCTCTCCAGTCTGATCTCTAGTCTCTCCAGTCTGATCTCTAGTCTCTCCAGTCTGATCTCTAGCCTCTTGTCTGAGCGCTAGTCTCTCCAGTCTGATCTCTAGCCTCTTGTCTGAGCTCTAGTCTCTCCAGTCTGATCTCTAGTCTCTCCAGTCTGATCTCTAGCCTCTCCAGTCTGATCTCTAGCCTCTCCAGTCTGATCTCTAGTCTCTCCAGTCTGATCTCTAGTCTCTCCAATCTGATCTCTAGCCTCTCAAGTCTGAGCTCTAGTCTCTCCAGTCTGATCTCTAGTCTCTCCAATCTGATCTCTAGTCTCTCCAATCTGATCTCTAGCCTCTCCAGTCTGATCTCTAGTCTCTCCAGTCTGATCTCTAGTCTCTCCAGTCTGATCTCTAGTCTCTCCAATCTGATCTCTAGCCTCTTGTCTGAGCTCTAGTCTCTCCAGTCTGATCTCTAGTCTCTCCAGTCTGATCTCTAGTCTCTCCAGTCTGATCTCTAGTCTCTCCAGTCTGATCTCTAGCCTCTTATCTGAGCTCTAGTCTCTCCAATCTGATCTCTAGTCTCTCCAGTCTGATCTCTAGCCTCTCCAGTCTGATCTCTAGTCTCTCCAGTCTGATCTCTAGTCTCTCCAATCTGATCTCTAGCCTCTTGTCTGAGCTCTGTTCTCTCCAGTCTGATCTCTAGTCTCTCCAGTCTGATCTCTAGTCTCTCCAGTCTGATCTCTAGCCTCTTGTCTGAGCGCTAGTCTCTCCAGTCTGATCTCTAGCCTCTTGTCTGAGCTCTAGTCTCTCCAGTCTGATCTCTAGTCTCTCCAGTCTGATCTCTAGCCTCTTGTCTGAAGTATGAAGCAGCCTGCAGCCCTGCTGTTCTGTGTTTCTCACTTGGGGACTCTGTGACCCACAGGAAGTACTACAAGTTCATCCTGACGCGGAACTTCGAGGCTCTGAACTCGAAAGGGGGCGGGAACCAGGTGTCTCTCCTCAACATCATGATGGACCTGAAGAAGTGCTGCAACCACCCCTACCTGTTCCCCGTCGCTGCTGTGGTACGAGACCCCTCCACTGCTACAGCTCCCTGCCTGAACTGCAAGCATAGCAAAGTGTATTAGAGCAGAGCTAAAGCATAGGCAAGCATTGTAAATCACAGTGAGGTCTGGTAAAGCATAGGGAAGCATTTTAAAGCACAGAGGTCTGGTAAAGCATAGGGAAGCATTGTAAAGCACAGAGGTCTGGTAAAGCATAGGGAAGCATTGTAAAGCACAGAGAGGTCTGGTAAAGCATAGGGAAGCATTGTAAAGCACAGAGGTCTGGTAAAGCATAGGGAAGCATTGTAAAGCACAGAGAGGTCTGGTAAAGCATAGGGAAGCATTGTAAAGCACAGAGAGGTCTGGTAAAGCATAGGGAAGCATTGTAAAGCACAGAGGTCTGGTAAAGCATAGGGAAGCATTGTAAAGCACAGAGAGGTCTGGTAAAGCACAGGGAAGCATTGTAAAGCACAGAGAGGTCTGGTAAAGCATAGGGAAGCATTGTAAAACACAGAGGTCTGGTAAAGCATAGGGAAGCATTGTAAAGCACAGAGAGGTACGGTAAAGCAAATGGGGGAAAAAACCCTTGAAAAGCATGGTAAGCTGTAGTCACTGTACTGGTTTAGACTGGCTATGCTGAATCAGTAGTGGTGTGTTTTTGAAAAGGTTTGTGGTAGGCTGACAGAACACAGCTTGCATGACGTTGGTGCTGTAGGGGCTTTGTGACGCTGCTGTGCTGTTTGTATGCAGGAGGCTCCAGTGCTGCCCAATGGCTCCTACGATGGGAACTCGCTGGTCAGGTCCTCAGGGAAACTCACGCTGCTGCAGACCATGCTGAGGAAGCTGAAGGACGGAGGACACAGAGTTCTCATCTTCTCACAGGCGAGTAGCTTCTACCAGCATCACTGCCATTGCAACCTGCAGAGCCAGACAGCAGCACCCTGCCTGTATCCAACCAGAAATAAAAGGGAAGCTCCCGTTAGCCCTGCTGCACCCAGTCCTCCCCTTCTCTAGGGATGTTATTGAAACGACTGTGGCGAACCGGCTCGGAACAGATCGCGCCCGTCCCACCTGAGTCTGTAGACTTTCTGATAGCAGCTGGAAAGGAGCTGGTGCTGAGCTGAAGCTCCGGTGTAAACTCTGCCCTGTCCTTCACTGCGCTTGCCTTGCAGATGACGAAGATGCTGGACCTGCTGGAGGACTTCCTGGAGTACGAGGGGTACAAGTACGAGAGGATCGACGGGGGGATCACGGGGGGGCTGCGGCAGGAAGCCATCGATCGCTTCAACGGTAAGAGCAGCTCTGGGAAGCGGAGCGGCTTTCCACACAGCTTGAGAGTCACTTTCTCTGCAAGGTCCCAGGCGGGGAGAGTCCGCTTGCCATTGGTTTCTGCCATTAGTGCCTGGCCCCTTTGAGCTTCCTAGAGAAAAATACAGGGGTCTACCAGTGATCATTTGTTGCAAATTCAACCCTGTAAAATTCATAATTAAACAAATTTAATTTATTTGAAAGTGGTAAAAAATAGACACATGGCCAATGAGCAGGTGTTTAGGCGCTGTGTTGTTGGGCATGCAGTACCCGAGTGTTCCACATGATGTCAGCACCCTCTTGTCTCCCCTCTTGTCTGGTGTGCCGTGCAGCTCCTGGCGCTCAGCAGTTCTGCTTCCTGCTCTCCACGCGGGCGGGGGGGCTGGGCATCAACCTGGCGACGGCTGACACGGTCATCATCTACGACTCTGACTGGAACCCCCACAACGACATCCAGGTGAACCCCCTTGCTGTGTTCTGGGCTTATTTCACCATTCCGTAATTCCCCATCAGACTATGTTGACAGTGAACTATAGTGTACAAGGGGCCCCTCGCTAATGCATTGATCGAAGTAGTTGATATAATGTGTTGGTGTGTGAATCGGGTGGTGGAATTACAAGCAGGTGCTTTACCCAGTGTGTTACGAAGGAGCGTTTACTGTGTCTGACTAGCCCGTGGTCTGTGTGTGCGTGTGCGTCTCCATGGCAGGCGTTCAGCCGAGCTCACCGGATCGGGCAGAACAAGAAGGTGATGATCTACCGCTTCGTGACGCGGGCCTCGGTGGAGGAGCGCATCACGCAGGTGGCCAAGCGCAAGATGATGCTCACCCACCTGGTGGTGCGGCCCGGCCTGGGCTCCAAGACCGGCTCCATGTCCAAGCAGGAGCTTGATGACATCCTCAAGTTCGGCACAGAGGAGCTGTTCAAGGATGACGTGGAGGGAGCCCGGACCAACGGTAACACACGCACACACAATGACTCACTGATTCACACACACACACACACGCACACACACTGACTCACTGATTCACACACACACACACACACACACACACTGACTCACTGATTCACACACACACACACGCACACTCACTGACACACACACACACACACACACACACACACTCACTGATTCACACACACACACAACTCACTGATTCACACAACACACAACGTGACACACTGACTGACTGATTCACACACACACACACACACACACACTGCACACACTTCTCACACATCCACTGAGTGACTCACTGGGACACACACACATGATTCTCACGCAAACACACCACTGTGTCACTGACTCGATCACTGACTCACATGTGTGGCTGAGTGACTAACACACACACACACACACACACACACACACTACTGATTGACAAGTGACACCACAC